>NW_027097251.1:0-40000 GCF_019320115.1 Miscanthus floridulus
GGCAGCGCCGGGTAGGCGATCCGATGCATCAACACATGCACAGCCCGCAGCCACTAATTCATCTTAGTTCTCAGCTCCTGCAAGCAGATCTGCTAGCAGCTGCCTTTTCCTTGACAAAGAGATCCGCTGATGATGCTTTATTTGCTCAATTGCTGCCTTTATTTTCTTTTTTTTTTATTATTATCTCCTGCTGTTGGCTTTGTGCCCTTTTTTTCCTCTCTGTGAATTCCTGTTTTTTAGCAGCAAGGAAGGAAAGCCAGTAGCCAAGCTACTAAAAAACTGTAGTTCCTGGCCTGGGCGTGAGACGGCATGTTATTTTATTCCTGCTATCCGCGTGTGTATCCGTGCGTGTAGGGGCATGGCGGTGTTCATATAAACCGGGTGGGTGGATCCCTAACTAGCCCTACGCTTTGCCTCTTTCTTCCAGCTTCTCCGGGCACTTGAAGTAGTCGCCCACCTCTTTCCTCCATCTTCTCCGGGTATCTGGAGTGGCCATCTTTCGTGTGTTGGGGCGTGCGCGTGTCAGAGCTGAGACACGCCCGGTTGTTCGATTGCTGAGCTAATAGGGGATCGTCGTCGTTGGGAGTTAACACCGATGTGGTCTGAGAGGGGAAAGGGTGGTATGTTCTTTCCGTTTTCATCCAGCTCCTGCTTATATGAAAATCCTGCTGCCCACAGACATGTCTTGGCACTTTTTGCTCTGGCTCTACCTCCATCTTATTTCCTGATCTCTATCATCTCTTGCTCGATTATTGCTCCTTATTGCTTCTTCTTTTCTCTTTTACGATTTCTTCTCGCTTTGCTCGGCAATACAAATTTAGTTTTTTTATTACGTTTGCTCCATACAAGATTTAGATCTGCTTGAGATTTCAGGAGGCCTCAACATATTAAGTTGAAAACTCGAAGCATGATGAAAATCTTTATGTTCCCCCCTTGTCTTTTCATCTTCCTCCCTTGTTTCTCATTGTTTTTGTGTCCCTTTCATTTCCTCCCTTGTCTAGAGAGATATTATTCTTTGTTTGTTCTTAAGGTATACGGAAGAGGGTTTCTTTTTTGCTCTTTTTCTTTGTTCTCATTTTATGCGCATGCATCAGTACTACTCAGCCATGAACGGTCACTCTTCTGCCTTTATTGATAGTGTATGTTGCTTGCGCGCACTTCGTTCATGTATTTTTCGCACTTCTTGCTTGGTCCTCCGCTGCTGCTTAAAGACCTTTTTGCCCTACCTATTTCTTCATGTGACGGATCTAGACTAATCAAACGAAGTTATTTCTTTCTTATGTTTGTACTTCCAAAAACAAATTGACACGGAATGCAACTACGCATGATCTTTGTTTTTTGGTTTTTTGAAGTGTTAGTCTGTTCAATTCATTTGTAACTACTTGAATTAAGAAATTGTTTCCTTTTGTTGAGAATAATAATATATATGGTCCAAACTTACAATTTGCTCTGGGGTTGGATACGTTGTTCAGACTTGGAACCTCTCCACTGAACATTGCATCTTACCAATTTGCTATGATATATATGGGGGAGATATCTTATATTATGTGTCTTTAATTTGTGTGATGTATGGATCTATTTTATGATTGAAGTATATGAGCATTGTTTTGTAGTAGGAAAGTGATCGGATTGCCTCGAGTTTAATTTCTTGAAAAAATGTTTTAGTTTAATGAAGAAAGTGCTAAAATGGTTCACCACCAATTTACTAGGGTTCTATTGCATCATAGAACTAGTCTTCTTTCATCAAGGTAATTACCATGATTTTGCAGAATCGTTTGTGCATGGTGGTGCTCTCCTAACTCCCACACTATAAATTGCCAATGAAGAGGTTACTGTTTGCTTAAAAAAAGATGTTAATGTTCAAACAATAAATTTAAGTCCAACGGGATCTAGTAAAGTTTCCATCTTGTACCACTACATATTATAATATGCATGCATGCTTTATAAATTTTGTTCTTTTATATATTAGTTTCATAACAAAAACATGGATTTAGTAATTAGATGGCATCTGTGGGGCAACACAAGTCATTTGCTTTACATATATTTAGAATTGGTTTTAGTGTTGCAAATAAATTTTCATGCAGTATAAGCACAAGACTCAAAAATAAATAGCTATATCTACGTCAAAGGAGCTAAAGAGCCATAGCTATGTCACAAAGTATTCATGTAGTTCTTGTAATTCTTATAGGGCGTATATGTAGCATAAGTGCATAACTATATGATACTCATGAATTTTCACAAAGTATTTTCAACTTAGTTGTTCTATAGATGGAAGCTCCCAAATAATGTTCTACAAACTACAAAGAGTTCATTCCCATCTATCATGTCACGAGAGCACACCCTCCTATGCTAATGTGGTTCACTAATAAGCCAAATCCACATGAAATCAGACTTCTTTTATATAAGAGGGAAGAAGGAATATAATACTGTTAGTAAATAGCTCTATATGTATGTATAAACAGGGCAACCCTTGCATAAACCAATACATTCCTCAGCAACATCTTTGCCATTTTAGATTCTATAGAAGACATTTTCAGCATATTTTGTAGTTTCTTCAAACAAGTCCTTTTACATATAACTTTCTGTGCAGCATAACTAAAACATTAGAAAGGTATCAACATTGCTGCTACAATGCTCAAGATTCCAATGGTGCACTCTCTGAAACTCAGGTATGGCATCAAATGTAGCTTATGATAACCTCTTCATTAAAATTATTTCTCCTAAAAAATTAAATATGTTCCCTCTTTATATATTTGGGTGAGTATTTATATTTAGTCTGCTACCATATACAACCATAAACAAGAGGGAGAAGAGTGTATACCAATTATCGATCTTATTATGATGGTGAACTAGATTGGAGCATAAAAGTTTTTGTTGTGTTCACAGTGCTTAGCTATCATTCAACTTTTCACATATTTATAATTTACTGACAAGGGAACCATTTCAAATGAAAATAATTTTTAATGCTTTCTTGGTACAACCATAGACAAGCAAAGAGAGAATTTATTAGTGCTGTGAAACTAAATTCATTTTCAGAACCGAAGTTATTGGTGTTTTTTTTTCTTTGTTCCAATTGATCCAACAATATATGTTTCATTCATTGATCTAGCTAGCTTAGATTAAAAAAAATTTATCTGCTAAGGTGCTATACATATACAATTCCAGAAAGAGCTAGCGTGTGTTCTATATTTTTCGTCTGTTGACATGACATACAAGTCGGTAGTTATTAGTAGTAAAGAAGCTCCTACTACACTGTGATCTTAGGCACTACTTCTAGAATTTAGTGAAATTTCTACAGCACAGACCGACCCCCCCCCCCCCCCCCCCCCCCCCTCTATTTGACATTGTAAGCGGCTATTCTTGCTGTTTTTCAATGGTAGCTGGGTACTGTGTGTAATAAGGTCTGTCCCAATGTAGGCCAAGGATAAGTAACTATAGAATGCCGCAGTGAATTTTCGGCAACCTAAAAAGGCTTGTTTTTTGTGTGTACTAGACATTTTTAAAAGGTCATCCCTCATTGTGTTCTCGAATGCATTTAAACCTGCTAATAAGAGCTCACCGTTACCATGCAATTGAACTAATGAGGTTGTATATAATTATTCTGTTTAGAGCTGGTACCAGGAAATGTCAAAACTAAGGGCAAAATTTGAGGCCTTGCAGCGCACTCAGAGGTTTGTTTGTCATACTTTCACATGTGATAATATAGTATAATATCTCTACAATGATATTAATTTATTCTAAAGCATCTAATGCAAATACAGATTTTCTACAAATATATTTGAATACTGTACATGTTAAGTGACCACAAAATTGACTTAATACTTTTATGCTATATAACTTGGAAAAGCAGGCACTTGCTTGGGGAGGACCTTGGCCCACTGAGTGTGAAGGAATTGCAGCAGCTAGAGAAACAACTAGAATGTGCTTTGTCACAGGCAAGACAGAGAAAGGTTCATATCCCAGTCTTCCCTTATGTTATGAAAAGAACCCTTCTGTTTCAGAGCTAACAATACATAGGATTCGTGCAATCATAGAACTCATATACTCCCTCCATCCCAAATTGTAAGTCATTCCAAGAATCTTGGAGAGTCAAAACATCTCAAGTTTGACCAAGTTTATATAATAAGATAATAACATTTATGATATCAACTAAGTACCAATAGATTCTTTGTTAATTATATTTTTATAGTATACCTATTTGATGTCATAAATCTTTGTAATTTTTTTTATAATTTTGGTCAAACTTGAGAAACTTTGACTCTCCAAAATTCTTGGAATGACTTATAATTTGGGATGGAGGGAGTACAAGCTAAAGGAACATGATGTCTGGTACTGCAATGGAATGCGCTTGTAGTATATATGCCCACCTGGCCACATACTAGTGGTAGAAATTAATGACTTACATTAACTTTGTGTAAGATAGCAATAATCAATGTATTTCGTTTTTTTATGGTGATGGATAATTCATTAAATAGCAATGCTTCTTCCAAGTATTTGAAAGAAACTGCAGGCAAGGAGATTAAACACTTTAATTAGGTTATAATATGGGTCAACAACAAATGGGTCATTAAAACTGATCTTATTTTATTAGCTTTAAAATGTCAGTACATGTATGAAGTCGTACAATATCTTTTGTAATTACCAATGTTAGCTTTCGTACGAAAGGTACAATAGGGTAACCTATATAATATAAGCATGCTAGCCACAATAAAGCAAGCGCATCCCAGCATTTTTGTTGCATGCCTGTGAAAAATTTACCTTAAAAATATACTCCCACATTATTTATTCTGCTATATATTTATTTCCTGTGAAAGTGAGTAAAAAATGAAAATAACACCATTAATATCTAATGAATAGAAAGAGATCGAAGTACTATATACTAGGAGCTCATATATATACTAGATGAAATTATTAGCAGAACTCGGTAGTCCCAATGACGATTTAACATGTGTCAAAACTTCAATTGACATATATAGATTTGATCTGATACCTTTCGAATGGTAGAGCAAACAATAGTCTGTATCCTCTCCTAATTGTGATAGGTGGCTTGCATTTTGAGTAGGCTAGCGCAACACTTGCTTCGCCTCATAATTGTCTAACCATTTTGTTAAGTGTTGTTGTAGAAATTTTTATTAGGCTATTCACCCCCCCTCTAGCCATTAGGACCTTTCACCTGCGTTCGGACGCAGTGCCTGCGCCCCGTGCCCGCATCGCATCCCACGTGCTCCGTCCCTTCCCAACTAGTGCCAGCGTCCGGAACCGCGCCCCGCGCCCATCCCGCGTCTACACGGCAGAACCACGCCCCGCTCCCATGCCGCATCCGCACGGTGGAATCGTGCCCATCCCGCATCCATGCCGCGCCCGCTTGGCGAAACCATGACCCTCGCCCACCTGGCCCACATGCGGAGATGCACGCCGCAGAGACGTTTGAAGGCCTCAGGCGCTGGCTCATGAAACAAGGCAGCACACCAACAATAGTAGGCAGATAACGGCCTGCGCACAATGCAAGATCTACTTTTAAAACATCCATAAAATAATTGTAACATAAGTCTAAAAATAGACGAAACACTTGAATATATGCGTGTATAGCCATTGCAACATGTGCAACACCAGAACAACTTTTAAAACATCTGGATGAAACATTTGAAAACAACGACTGAAACACCTAAAACATAGACTTGCAACATGTGTATATTGTCACCGCAACATATGCAATATCCAAGATTAATTTTTACAACATTCAGATGAAACGCTTGAAACATAAGTTTGAAGGGGCTGAAATAATTAAAACATGGCGTTGCCGGTGGCCATGGCCTACCTTGTGGGGGATTGCGGTAGCCAGTAAGCTCGGGTCAGGGGAACGTTGAGAGCAAACGGCCCAGCGGCGCAGGTCTCCCCTTCCTGCCGCAGTGTCTTCAGCCGCCGCGAAAGATGAAGTCCGAACCGGCGACGACCTCCTCCTGGTGGCGTCGAGGTGGGGGCGGCATGGTGCATGCCATGGACATGGCGGGCGAGGTGGATGGGGGCACACTGGTGGATAGGGCCGAGGCGCGGGATGCACTACTGGAAAATTGAATTGCTCTGTGGGTGAGCATTTTTTCTCTGCGTTTTTTTCGGCACGCACAGAAAAATGATGAATTTTCTGTCGTTTCAAAATATCCCGACAGAAAAATACAAAAACCCACAGAGTAATTATATGATTTTTCTGTGCGTGGAGAGTAAACACATGAAAAAATAAATACTCACAGAAAAATTGAAATTATTGTGTCGGTTCTTTAAATCCTCATAGAAAAAATATATACATGCATAGAAAAATTGGTATTATTGTGTCGGTTCTTTTATAAACGCATAGGAAAAACATACACATGCACAGAAAAATTTGATGCGTGTAGGAATAGAAAAGGTAGTGAAAAAAAAAACGCAAAACCACCTAGACCTAAGGGCCTGTTTGGTTTCTGCAGGACGTCCTAAAATTCCTGTCACATCGAATGTTTGGACACATGCATGGAGTATTAAATATAGACTAATTATGAAACTAATTGCACAACTTGCGACTAATTTGCGAGACGAATCTTTTAAGCCTAATTAGTCCATGATTTGATAACGTGGTGCTACAGTAACATGTGCTAATGACGGATTAGTTAGGCTTAAAAAATCGTCTCGTAAATTAGCCTCCATCTATGTAATTGATTTTGTAATTAATCTATATTTAATGTTCCTTATTAGTATCTAGACATTCGATGTGACATGAATTTTAGGAGTGACTAGAGAACCAAACGCCCTCTAAATCCTCCATATGCGGCCGGCACCCCACCCCATCGCAGCAGTACACGCCGCCCACGCTCGCACGAGACAGATCTGCCGCTCCCACCTCATCCCATCACTCCCAGCTCCAGGTCCGGCGCCCGCCGCCACTCAGCCCACCCGGTCGCCGTGGCTCCTCGGGTATCCCGGCGCGCCAACCGCCGCTGCCCAAGTCCGCCGTCGCCCTCGCCCGACGCGCCGCCTTGCCCCAGATCTGCCGTCGCCTAGCCCCACTGGCGCATGGCACCCCAAGCGCGGCCTATCCTGGCGAGCGGCCCCTCCCGACGCGTCGCGCCGCTGGCCACCGCTTGCCCCACATCCGGTGCCGGCGCCACCTCTCTTGCGCACGGTGTCTTGGGCACGGCTAGTGCCGGCAAGCGGGACCACTTTTGAAGCCAGCAACGGCGGATCTAGAGGAGCCCGCCGCCACACCCCTTCCATGTCCGCCACTACCCATTCACCGGATAACATGTGATGTGGAGATGTCCTGGTTTGTAAGCATCGTACGTGATAACGTGCACCAAACCTTCTCAAATTTTTATCACATCCTCCACATACGATATCATGACATCTCGACCGGTTTCATGATTTTCGGACTTCGTTTGTATTTTATAGAATTTAAAAACAATTCGTCCGCAAGTTTGTGGTCATGTTTCGTGAACAAGATGTTCGAAATTTCATGTCCGTTCCTAGATACGGCCTCACACTACACTCAATACCATGAATATCATTTTTTGAATCATTAAATTTCATTATTCGATGCATGTGCAGTTCAAATTTGCAATTTTCGAAAAAAATTCAATTAAATGAAATAAATTAACTAAATATAGCAAATAGTTCGGGAAATGTACCAAATTTCAACATGGAGTACCAAGTACTGTAAGAGGACTATAGAAAAAGTTTGGAGGTCAAATACAAAAAAAAATGGTTTGCCGAGTGTCATCTTTTGACACTCGGCAAACATGCTCTTTGCCGAGTGCTAGCTGCCAGGCACTCGGCAAAGTGGTATTTTTATTTAAAAAAGATGCAATGTGGTTTAGGGTTTAGATTTAAAAAAACACCTTTGCTGAGTGCCCCGATCTGGCACTCGGCAAACCGGCCTCCTTTGCCGAGTGCCAGATCGGGGCACTCGGCAAAGGGTCCATCCACACTTAATCACCGAACCATTACCTCCCTCCCTCCCACACACGCCGCGACGCCCCGTGCCCCACCCGATCACCCACCGGACGCCCCACGCACGCTCTTCCCCGCGTCGCGCGTCGGCCGACCGCAGCCGCAGCCCTGCGCAAGAGCACGCGCGCCGACCACCGCAAGCCCGCCCCCCTCCCTATGCCACGCGCTGACGCCTGCCCCGCCCGCCAGCCCCCCCCCACGCCCGCGTGTGGACGAGCGTGGCCAGCTCACCCACGCCGACGAGTGGGGGAGGAGGAGGAGGAGGAGGAGGAGGGGGGGAGGAGGGGAGGAGGAGGAGAAGGAGTAGGAGCCGATCCTTCCCCCCGGCCGGCCCGGACCGCCCGCCCCGACACCGCCCGTGCCTAACCCCGTTCCCGACTCCAGAGACCCGACCCCGACGCCTCCCGCCCCTACCCCCGGCGCCCGTCAGGTATGCCCTCTCTCTTGTTGTTGTCGTGGTAGTGATAGTTGTAATAGTATTAGTTGTAGTAGTAGTGCTAGTGGTAGTAGTAGTAGAACTAGTGGTAGTAGTAGTAGAACTAGTGGTAGTAGTAGTAGTAGAACTAGTGGTAGTAGTAGTAGCAATAGTGGAAGTAGTAGTAGAAGTAGTGGTACTACTTGGATATATTCTTCTGCATGGATTGATATCCAAACTACATGGCTTCTCTTGAGACATATGTGCTTATCGGCCATCGTGCCGTTGTTTTTTATAGGTTTTGGAAACCTCAACGTGTAGGGGAGGTTCTACCGAATTTTTTAAAATGACAGTATTTTGTTCTATTTTTGTAGAGAAGAGCCCGTCGGAGCCGAGTCGGAGTTCCCATCTCCGTACCAGTCTACCTGCACTGTGTCGCCTCGCCACTGCACCGACCCGCCACGGCCCCACTAGCCTGACTCCGCCGCCACCGTAGGTATAACCCCTCTTTCCGTATCATGATCGTAGATCGCGTAACCCAGTTAGGCGTCTCCCGTTCGAAAGAGATACGGTTGGAGGTATACAGATCTTTGCATATCTATGACCGTATCTATTTTGGATTGTCCACGTTTTTTGGACAGCACACGGAGACGTAGATGGGTTAGTTTTTATGGTCTGCTCCGGTCCGAGACAGAGTTTCGGCATCACCTCCCTATTGTTCTCCGGATACGCACTCTTTTTTGGCAGGACGTGTATCTGGAGAACAGCGAGCAGCAGGCCCAGGCGTAGAGGCTGACGGACATTATAGAGTTCCTACAAGGACTTGGGCAACGTGTGGACTTCTCTCTGCCAGCTAGGCTATTGGTTCCACCTCTGCCTCCGCGTCCTGTAGCTGCAGCTACTCCTGTGAGTAAGAAAGTTTTTTACTTCCGCTTGTACTTTGCTTGTATAGCATCTACCTTCCTAGATTAGCTATCCAAATAATCTTGTCTCACATGCAATCTTTACTCTTTTGTGCAGTCTCCATCTGAAGGCGGTTCGAATAATCCACCTCATGCACCTCCGAATGATAGAGCTGGGCCTTCACCACAATCGCAGTGGCCGAGATGAGTGCATGTTGTATTTTTTTATTTGTTGTTCACTTGGTGATAGGACTTGTGATATACTTGTGATGCACTTGTGGACTTTGATGGACTTGTGGATTTATTTGGATGGACTTGAGCACTTATTATTATATATGTGATATATATTGTGATGGATGTGATATGTATGGATGGATGTGTGGATGGATATATGGATGATATATGTGATGAATGAGATATATATGTGATATATGCTTGTATGAATTTATTTATCATGATGGAATGTAAATAAAAAATAAAAAAAAATACCGTTTTGAGTCATTTTGTCGAGTGTTGCACTCGACAAAGGACCCCGTTGCCGAGTGCCATGGTCACATCACTCGGCAAAGCGGAAAATGGGCGCTCGGAAAACCGTTTTTCCTAGCTTTGCCGAAGTGCCAAGACCATGGCACTCGGCAAAGATTTTTTTTTAAAAAAAATTCAAACTTTGCCGAGTGCCAGACAGAGGGCACTCGGCAAAGAATTTTTTTTAAAAAAAATTCAAACTTTGCCGAGTGCCAGCCAGGGGCACTCGGCAAAGAATTTTTTTTAAAAAAAAAAATTCAAACTTTGCCGAGTGTCAGCCAGAGGGCACTCGGCATAGAATTTTTTTTTAAAAAAAAAACTTTGCCGAGCGCCGGCCAGAGGAACTCGGCAAAGATTTTTTTTTAAAAAAAATAAAAAATCTTTGCCGAGTGTCTGCATGGTTGGCACTCGTCAAAGAGACCATCAACGGAGCTAGCGCCGTGACGGTCGCTTTTCTTTGCCGAGTGCCCGATAAAAGACACTCGGCAAAGAGAGCTTTGCCGATCAATTTTTTTACCGTGTGTTCTTTGCCGAGTGCCGCACTCGACAAAGGCTTTGCCGAGTGTAATTTGGTGTTTGCTAAGTGCCTTACGCACTCGACAAAGAACCTGAATCCAGTAGTGAAAGGCGGACGGCTCACAGCATATATACATATATATATATATATACATATATATATACATATATATACATACATATATATATACATATATATACATACATACATATATACATACATACATACATACATATATATAGACACACACACACGCTACTGCAGGCAGCACACAAGTCGATCGTAATAGCAGCACCCAAGGGAAAATTGGCAATTGGGGTTATGGAATCAAACAGGGATCTATATTTTTGGGCAGCCTGCCTCCGATCCACCGGTCGGATCGGAGAACGGTTGCATCATATCGGAGGCGCGGCGTGGTCCAAAGCGAAAGCAACGGCGCAGGGCTGGGAGGAGCCTGCTGGGACCCAGGTGAGGTGCATGGCGACCTGCATGGTTTGGGTTAGGCCTAGGAGGTTCTCTCTCCATGGGTAGCTCGCCGCTTTGGCCGCCATTCTCGTGTATGCCTGCCCAGCCCATGCATCATGCATCGCGCCGTGTATATTTGTGGCGTGGGGGCCGCCGCATTGGAGCGCCCCCGTTTCGGCACGGGCCTCCCAGTTAGGGTAAACCCGGGCAGTGGGTAACTTGGCCAGCGCCACTCCAAATTTACCCTCCTCTCCTTTAATTTAAAGCTAGCTGAGAGATGATAGAGTGCAGAGGGAGATAGATGGATGGATGGAGACGCGTGAAAAAGATGCGATGCGAGAGAAGAGACCGGCAGCGTGCTGCAGGGCAGCCACACACAGTGACCCTGCCCTTTTTCCCGGTTCTCTCCACTGATATTCCGCTCTTTTCCTGTCCTGCCCCGGCCGAGCCGGCTCATTATATCGTCGCGCACAATGCAAAGCTTAGCACTTGTGGCCGGCCTTGTTTTGTTGGGTGTCGTCGCCTAGCTAGCGGATAAGCAGGCAGCAGAAGAGCAAGCAAGCACAGCGGCTGAGTGAGAGAGAGCAAGCAAGCTCGGAGGGGAGGACGGAGGAGAAGGAGATCGTCATGGGGAGGGGACGAGTTGAGCTGAAGCGGATCGAGAACAAGATCAACCGCCAGGTCACCTTCTCCAAGCGCCGCAACGGCCTGCTCAAGAAGGCCTACGAGCTCTCCGTGCTCTGCGACGCCGAGGTCGCGCTCATCATCTTCTCCAGCCGCGGCAAGCTCTACGAGTTCGGCAGCGCCGGGTAGGCGATCCGATGCATCAACACATGCACAGCCCGCAGCCACTAATTCATCTTAGTTCTCAGCTCCTGCAAGCAGATCTGCTAGCAGCTGCCTTTTCCTTGACAAAGAGATCCGCTGATGATGCTTTATTTGCTCAATTGCTGCCTTTATTTTCTTTTTTTTTTATTATTATCTCCTGCTGTTGGCTTTGTGCCCTTTTTTTTCCTTCTCTGTGAATTCATGTTTTTTTAGCAGCAAGGAAGGAAAGCCAGTAGCCAAGCTACTAAAAAACTGTAGTTCCTGGCCTGGGCGTGAGGACGGCATGTTATTTTATTCCTGCTATCCGCGTGTGTATCCGTGCGTGTAGGGGCATGGCGGTGTTCATATAAACCGGGTGGGTGGATCCCTAACTAGCCCTACGCTTTGCCTCTTTCTTCCAGCTTCTCCGGGCACTTGAAGTAGTCGCCCACCTCTTTCCTCTCCATCTTCTCCGGGTATCTGGAGTGGCCATCTTTCGTGTGTTGGGGCGTGCGCGTGTCAGAGCTGAGACACGCCCGGTTGTTCGATTGCTGAGCTAATAGGGGATCGTCGTCGTTGGGAGTTAACACCGATGTGGTCTGAGAGGGGAAAGGGTGGTATGTTCTTTCCGTTTTCATCCAGCTCCTGCTTATATGAAAATCCTGCTGCCCACAGACATGTCTTGGCACTTTGTGCTCTGGCTCTACCTCCATCTTATTTCCTGATCTCTATCATCTCTTGCTCGATTATTGCTCCTTATTGCTTCTTCTTTTCTCTTTTACGATTTCTTGTCGCTTTGCTCGGCAATACAAATTTAGTTTTTTTATTACGTTTGCTCCATACAAGATTTAGATCTGCTTGAGATTTCAGGAGGCCTCAACATATTAAGTTGAAAACTCGAAGCATGATGAAAATCTTTATGTTCCCCCCTTGTCTTTTCATCTTCCTCCCTTGTTTCTCATTGTTTTTGTGTCCCTTTCATTTCCTCCCTTGTCTAGAGAGATATTATTCTTTGTTTGTTCTTAAGGTATACGGAAGAGGGTTTCTTTTTTGCTCTTTTTCTTTGTTCTCATTTTATGCGCATGCATCAGTACTACTCAGCCATGAACGGTCACTCTTCTGCCTTTATTGATAGTGTATGTTGCTTGCGCGCACTTCGTTCATGTATTTTTCGCACTTCTTGCTTGGTCCTCCGCTGCTGCTTAAAGACCTTTTTGCCCTACCTATTTCTTCATGTGACGGATCTAGACTAATCAAACGAAGTTATTTCTTTCTTATGTTTGTACTTCCAAAAACAAATTGACACGGAATGCAACTACGCATGATCATTTGTTTTTTGGTTTTTTGAAGTGTTAGTCTGTTCAATTCATTTGTAACTACTTGAATTAAGAAATTGTTTCCTTTTGTTGAGAATAATAATATATATGGTCCAAACTTACAATTTGCTCTGGGGTTGGATACGTTGTTCAGACTTGGAACCTCTCCACTGAACATTGCATCTTACCAATTTGCTATGATATATATGGGGGAGATATCTTATATTATGTGTCTTTAATTTGTGTGATGTATGGATCTATTTTATGATTGAAGTATATGAGCATTGTTTTGTAGTAGGAAAGTGATCGGATTGCCTCGAGTTTAATTTCTTGAAAAAATGTTTTAGTTTAATGAAGAAAGTGCTAAAATGGTTCACCACCAATTTACTAGGGTTCTATTGCATCATAGAACTAGTCTTCTTTCATCAAGGTAATTACCATGATTTTGCAGAATCGTTTGTGCATGGTGGTGCTCTCCTAACTCCCACACTATAAATTGCCAATGAAGAGGTTAATGTTCGCTTAAAAAAAGATGTTAATGTTCAAACAATAAATTTAAGTCCAACGGGATCTAGTAAAGTTTCATCTTGTACCACTACATATTATAATATGCATGCATGCTTTATAAATTTTGTTCTTTTTATATATTAGTTTCATAACAAAAACATGGATTTAGTAATTAGATGGCATCTGTGGGGCAACACAAGTCATTTGCTTTACATATATTTAGAATTGGTTTTAGTGTTGCAAATAAATTTTCATGCAGTATAAGCACAAGACTCAAAAATAAATAGCTATATCTACGTCAAAGGAGCTAAAGAGCCATAGCTATGTCACAAAGTATTCATGTAGTTCTTGTAATTCTTATAGGGCGTATATGTAGCATAAGTGCATAACTATATGATACTCATGAATTTTCACAAAGTATTTTCAACTTAGTTGTTCTATAGATGGAAGCTCCCAAATAATGTTCTACAAACTACAAAGAGTTCATTCCCATCTATCATGTCACGAGAGCACACCCTCCTATGCTAATGTGGTTCACTAATAAGCCAAATCCACATGAAATCAGACTTCTTTTATATAAGAGGGAAGAAGGAATATAATACTGTTAGTAAATAGCTCTATATGTATGTATAAACAGGGCAACCCTTGCATAAACCAATACATTCCTCAGCAACATCTTTGCCATTTTAGATTCTATAGAAGACATTTTCAGCATATTTTGTAGTTTCTTCAAACAAGTCCTTTTACATATAACTTTCTGTGCAGCATAACTAAAACATTAGAAAGGTATCAACATTGCTGCTACAATGCTCAAGATTCCAATGGTGCACTCTCTGAAACTCAGGTATGGCATCAATTGTAGCTTATGATAACCTCTTCATTAAAATTATTTCTCCTAAAAAAATTAAATATGTTCCCTCTTTATATATTTGGGTGAGTATTTATATTTAGTCTGCTACCATATACAACCATAAACAAGAGCGAGAAGAGTGTATACCAATTATCGATCTTATTATGATGGTGAACTAGATTGGAGCATAAAAGTTTTTGTTGTGTTCACAGTGCTTAGCTATCATTCAACTTTTCACATATTTATAATTTACTGACAAGGGAACCATTTCAAATGAAAATAATTTTTAATGCTTTCTTGGTACAACCATAGACAAGCAAAGAGAGAATTTATTAGTGCTGTGAAACTAAATTCATTTTCAGAACCGAAGTTATTGGTGTTTTTTTTTCTTTGTTCCAATTGATCCAACAATATATGTTTCATTCATTGATCTAGCTAGCTTAGATTAAAAAAAATTGTATCTGCTAAGTGCTATACATATACAATTCCAGAAAGAGCTAGCGTGTGTTCTATATTTTTCGTCTGTTGACATGACATACAAGTCGGTAGGTATTAGTAGTAAAGAAGCTCCTACTACACTGTGATCTTAGGCACTATTTCTAGAATTTAGTGAAATTTCTACAGCACAGACCGACCCCCCCCCCCCCCCCCCCCCCCCCCCCTCTATGTTGACATTGCAAGCGGCTATTCTTGCTGTTTTTCAATGGTAGCTGGGTACTGTGTGTAATAAGGTCTGTCCCAATGTAGGCCAAGGATAAGTAACTATAGAATGCCGCAGTGAATTTTCGGCAACCTAAAAAGGCTTGTTTTTTGTGTGTACTAGACATTTTTAAAAGGTCATCCCTCATTGTGTTCTCGAATGCATTTAAACCTGCTAATAAGAGCTCACCGTTACCATGCAATTGAACTAATGAGGTTGTATATAATTATTCTGTTTAGAGCTGGTACCAGGAAATGTCAAAACTAAGGGCAAAATTTGAGGCCTTGCAGCGCACTCAGAGGTTTGTTTGTCATACTTTCACATGTGATAATATAGTATAATATCTCTACAATGATATTAATTTATTCTAAAGTATCTAATGCAAATACAGATTTTCTACAAATATATTTGAATACTGTACATGTTAAGTGACCACAAAATTGACTTAATACTTTTATGCTATATAACTTGGAAAAGCAGGCACTTGCTTGGGGAGGACCTTGGCCCACTGAGTGTGAAGGAATTGCAGCAGCTAGAGAAACAACTAGAATGTGCTTTGTCACAGGCAAGACAGAGAAAGGTTCATATCCCAGTCTTCCCTTATGTTATGAAAAGAACCCTTCTGTTTCAGAGCTAACAATACATAGGATTCGTGCAATCATAGAACTCATATACAAGCTAAAGGAACATGATGTCTGGTACTGCAATGGAATGCGCTTGTAGTATATATGCCCACCTGGCCACATACTAGTGGTAGAAATTAATGACTTACATTAACTTTGTGTAAGATAGCAATAATCAATGTATTTCGTTTTTTTATGGTGATGGATAATTCATTAAATAGCAATGCTTCTTCCAAGTATTTGAAAGAAACTGCAGGCAAGGAGATTAAACACTTTAATTAGGTTATAATATGGGTCAACAACAAATGGGTCATTAAAACTGATCTTATTTTATTAGCTTTAAAATGTCAGGACATGTATGAAGTCGTACAATATCTTTTGTAATTACCAATGTTAGCTTTCGTACGAAAGGTACAATAGGGTAACCTATATAATATAAGCATGCTAGCCACAATAAAGCAAGCGCATCCCAGCATTTTTGTTGCCATGCCTGTGAAAATTTTACCTTAAAATATACTCCCACATTTATTTATTCTGCTATATCTTTATTTCCTGTGAAAGTGAGTAAAAAATGAAAATAACACCATTAATATCTAATGAATAGAAAGAGATCGAAGTACTATATACTAGGAGCTCATATATATACTAGATGAAATTATTAGCAGAACTCGGTAGTCCCAATGACGATTTAACATGTGTCAAAACTTCAATTGACATATATAGATTTGATCTGATACCTTTCGAATGGTAGAGCAAACAATAGTCTGTATCCTCTCCTATTCCAATACAAACGCATAGGCTAATCGCCAACCATATATAGCCCGTACAATATGAGCCAAAAGAGCATACCACCAGAAGAAACCTTACAGGAAAAAAAAATAGCTTCACAATATGAAAATCGGCTTTGTTGATTTAATCAGTTTGCTTATAAATAAAAAAAGGTAAATATACATACTTCTCTATTTATTTTTACGACTAATTATTCCTCGATGGCAGACACAACTTATGATGGAGCAAGTGGAAGAGCTTCGCAGAAAGGTACGTATTTTATACTAGACTTTGTTTACAATAGTACTGTAATACTCTACAGCATAGTAGGTTGATACACTGTTGCCAGCTCGGGCATATATATACTCTATCTTAAGCACAGTAGGGATGATCCTATGCATGTTCTTTAGCTGAAAAATTATATGTGTGTGTAGAACTGTGTAGATAGGTATACATAGGTGTCTTCTTGTTCTCTTTTGTACACGAGATTCAGCCGTTCATCCTAATGTCTAAAATATTCGCCATATTCTGATGGACTTCATGCATGCGCAGGAGCGTCACCTGGGAGAAATGAACAGGCAACTCAAACACAAGGTCCTTATCTGTTTCCTATAGTGGAATGACAGCTATATATAAATTAGAGCTGTATAAACTCTTATAATATTCGTTTGATCTTTTTTTGTTTTTAACATGGACAGTGTTTCTTTGTTTACTATGTTATATGCTGTCCAATTCTACAGCTTGAAGCTGAAGGTTCTAGCAACTACAGAACCTTGCAGCATGCCGCCTGGCCGGCTCCCGGCGGCACCATCGTAGAGCATGACGGCGCCACCTATCATGTGCATCCACCTGCTCACTCAGTTGCTATAGACTGTGAACCCACTCTGCAAATCGGGTATAATACCTGGTCAATCGATCGTAATTCAAGAAACACAAATGCAGCTGCTGGTGCTCACTGATCACTAATAAAACTGATCATTGCAGTGTACTAACAGAACAAAACTGATTCTGTTTTCAGGTACCCTCATCACCAGTTTCTGCCTTCTGAGGCAGCCAATAATATTCCAAGGAGCGCCCCTGGAGGCGAGAATAACAACTTCATGCTGGGATGGGTTCTTTGAGTTCTTCTGTAGCTCAATCCATCCATCAGATGGTGGGATGTTGAAACAAATAAAAAGGCATTCAGTGCTGTATATGCATGCATATCCATGCTCAAGTGTTTGATTTGCCACGACGTGGGATATCTTTTAAATTATATCGTTCGTGTGTAATGACTAAATTAAGAACGGCACCTTTATTCTATGTGGTTGTGGTGTGGCACTTCTATGTTTTTCATTTGGACCATGAATCTTGTAATTTGTAAAAATACATCTATGCTGCCGATGCATAGAATCCAAAATTATCTGTACTGGTACTTATTATGCTGATGTAAGATTCAGTACCATTATTATGGATCATTTTTCTGCTTTATTATCTATGAAAGATTCAGTACCATTATTATGCAAGATTCAGTACCATTATTATGGATCATTTTTGTTGTAATTTGAGTATACCTATGGTTTTTAATTTCTATGACATATCTTCAACTTTTTTTTTTTTGCGAAGACACATCTTCAACTTTCTTTGTCATGTAACAGAAAATTTAAAGTGCAATGCTATCATCGCCAGAAGCTCAGAACCTCGTTTCAAGTATAGACAGTCAAGTTGTCCAATGATGACAATGACATGTCACTATGTCAGAGGCTGAGCAGCTGGTTTCTTTCACGAATATGGGCCGGGTGCGAATAATTAATTGTGCTGTTTTTCGTGATGGAATCTAATCTTGCCAGAATCGGTTGTCAGTTGGAATGTCGTTTGCACTCATTAATTGGTTTACAGGATTTCTGTAGATTGCAAGAGTTGCGTGGTTGCATTATCTTCAGCTTGTGCAGTTGTGTGGTTGCATTATCTTCAGCTTGTGCAGGAGTTTAGTGGCTGAACAGGGCCATGCATGTGCTTGTCCATCAGGCCATATCGCTAAGATTCATTATTGGTGGTTCATATGTGCCGAAGCACTTTGCTTTTGCATCACACTACTACATGATGAGAATGGTACAAAGAGTTGCTTACCAGTCAATTATTCTGTCGCAGGATTGTATTTCTGCAATGCAATGGCTATTTTTTGGACGTCTACTATGCTTCCCTTTTTTTGCAGGTATAAGCTATAATGGTTAGTATTTGACATGCTTGATTACTGATTTGGTGTGCTAATGGGGCCAATAATGTTTTCCTTGACGTAAAAAAGAATTTTTTTGGATATTATTGCGGTAAAAAATGCCTTTGAATTTTCTAGTAAGCGCCATTCAATTTAGTGTGGAATATGACAACTAGCTAGCTTCAGAACCTTCGCCGTTGCAATTTGACGAAGAACGACAAAAAGGTCTGATCAGATTATTGAGTAGTACTTTACACCAACTCATGTTATTAGCAAGTGGTTCCCAACACGAGACGATCATCAGCATTCAAGTTGGTTGGTAAATTATTCAATACCAGTTCCGCCAACTCGTTGCTTACCGTGTTGCACAAAAAGTTGATGAACTAATTTAATTTTTTATGATCGAAAAGAGAGAGAACTTCGTGTACAATGAATATGGCTAGCTGTTAGAAGCACTATCAAACATTTAGCTGCCGTATACTCAATCCTTTAACAACAGTGTTAGCTAGTATTATTTTTACAAATATCAACTGTCAGGCGCTGGATGGAGCCAATCAGCTGCCAATTAAGCTGCCATTGATTAGCGGTTGGCTGATGGCAGAGCAGCTGTTATACCACCCGGCTACCCGGTCGCCGTCGCTAACCTGTCCGCGCCATTCCGGCGGCACCACCACCGGCCCACCGCGATGGGCCGCGACTGCGACCGCGACCGCGGCCGCGGCCTGGCCATCAAAAAGACAAAACTGCCCTCCACCAAGACGGTCCTGTCCTTACCAAACGCGCGTGAGACGGGTGGAGAGGCGGCCCAGCCCGAGCAGCCCGGCCCGGCCCCGCGGGCGCGGCAGGAGGTCGGACCGGCACAGCGGGCACGTCGCCCGGCCTAGGTCGATCCAGCGGTCGATGCAGGCCCGGTGGAAGGCGTGCGCGCAGTTGCCCAGCCGCCGCACCTCGTCCGTCGCCTCCAGCGTCTCCAGGCACACGATGCAAGCCGGCGCGTCCTCGCCGCCGCCTTCGTTGTCGCCGCACTGGCACGCCGCGTGGGTGCCGGTCGGGGACGACGACGACGGCTGCTGCTCGGCCAGGAGCTGGGCGTACTCCACGGCGGGGAGCCGGCTCTTCACCTCCTCGGGCTGGTGGTGGGCGTCCGCCGCCGAGCCGCGCGCGGCGGCGTCGTGCGGGAAGCGGCACAGCCCCACGACGGCGAGCATCAGCAGGACGGCGTCCCTGATGGCGCTGAGCAGCTTGCAGAAGACGATGACCGGCTTGGGGATGGGGAGGCAGTAGCACACCAGCGGGAACCCCATGATCGATCGAGTTGGACCGACCGGCCGAATGAATGAAGCAGAGAGCTCGCTCTTCTCCGGCCGAGACCAAAGGCAGAGAGAGTTGTTGTCTGGCACGAAAGCAGGGTGGTGGTCTCTTCTTTGTGGATAGACAGGCTCGCGGGACGCGGGACGAACCAACGAGCGCCAAGGGCGGAGCGGAGAGGATATGGTGGACAAGTCACAGCGAGCTCTGAAGCGGCCCGCTGGTTATATAGAGGGAGGGAGGCGGAGAGAGCAGCCGGTCCGGGCAGGCGAACTGCGAAACGCTGGTTGTTTTCACGTGGCGTAGCGTAGTTGGTGGCAGTGGGCAATTCGGCCGGTGAGGAAGGTGCGTGCACCTGCCGTCCCACTGCCTGTGCCTGTACGGGGGTTGAACGGGCCGGCGCGGGCGGCCTGTGGGTTGTGGTGTGGAACGTGACGACCGGGCTCACGCTGTCAACGAGGCTGGTACCACCCGCCAGGGGAACTAGCGTGCCGATCGAGGTAAAGTACGTGCAAGTCCATGGGCGGCGCGTGGTGGAACATGCGAGGGATCGGACGGGGAACCAGATCAACCCCGCGTTGGGGATGTTCGCCTTGGACTGGACAAGTGAGCACCGTCTGCGTCGGTCCGGCGCTTTCGTCGGCCGGACGCGCAGGTAGAATATTCGATCGTTAGAGGTGTCGCTTGCATTGTTTACCACGCAGCTCAGTTCCGCACATTTTCAGCGTGATAAACGTGTGACGAAAGTAAGGCGCGCTACTTCCTCAAAAAAAGAAAAGAAAGTAACGCGCGCTGAGAACGACGTTGCGCGTGTTTTACCTCGGCGACATTGAAGTAGGAATCTGTAGTACTCCAGGGCTTTTAATTAATTTGTGTGATCGTGTCACACGTACTCATGCACGTGGCAACGTTTGCCCAGTGTTAAGAGAAAGTTTTATGGGTCTGTTTGTTTCCCGAGGGGCTGTTCAGCTGGTATTAAAACTGACTGAAGCTGTTTTGTTGTGAGAGAAAAATACGACGGCTGATAAGTTCAAGCAAACAGGCCCATGTGGTCAAGTAGAGAGCTAGAGTCTAGAGACAGGCTTAGCGATGGTGTAACTGCACATGTTTGGTTTTCCATGGCAGAAGCAATTCAGTTTATGGGAAGCCCCACTCACACCACGAACGGAAACAGAAAAACAGCTACAGTCAACAGGAGCAGTATACATTATCAGTGCCCGTATGTACCACTCCTCTCGTTTGTGCCCCGGCCGTAGTGCTACTGTGCTATATGTTGCGTTCCGAGTTTCCGACTGACGAACTAATCCGCAAAGCCCTTTGTTTGTGATGAGACACTCCAACGAGTGGTCGGTGCACCGTCGGCACGCCAGATGCACGTGCGTAGCCACTAATCGCTTGGCGCGTACCCTGGCAAAGCCAAACTATCCGGTAAGCCATCGGGCGTCACGATGGGGCGCACGTCGTTTCCAGTGGCGCGCGCGGGCACATGGATTCGGTTAGCTGAGCGGCCCCTTTCGCGGCGTCTCGCGAGAAGGCTGCGCACCGGCCGGCGGCGTCAGCCATGTTAACCCGTGTCGTCATTAAGTTCCGGCCCGTCGAACGCGTAGCCTCTGTGCAAGTGCGTGCACGTTTGGAGTCGGCTGCTGCCGGCAGTTGGTGTCGGAAACCAAAGGCAAATTGGGTGTTCCGAGTCTCGAATATCTCCGGGCTGGAAGAGTTTGGCAGCGGCGCCGCGCCGCGCCCTTGGATCCAGGCTCCAAACCGGTAAGAGTAGCAATCTGCAATCAATCAATGAGCCAAGATACGGTCTTGGCGCCGAATGTCTAGCAGGAGTACGAAGTAATTGGATCGGGTCATGCTTATCCATTGGATCGTGTGGGAATGAGACCGAGTATGAGCGCAATTGGATCGTGTGGGAATGAGACCGAGTATGAGCGCAATTGGATCGGGTCATGCTTATCCATGAGCGAATCAGACCGTAGAAGCAAGACGGGCATCACGACACGGAAGAAGGTTCGACGTGAACCCGTGTCCTGTGAGGGGGGTTGTTCATTTTTTTTTTTGATGCGAGAAAACTCGGAATGGATAAACGGACGCGGTCAGGCCCACGGTGCTCAGATGGCAATGCTTCGAGGGTGTTTGGCATTAATTTAGAGTATTAAATATAGACTAATTATGAAACTAAATATACAGACCGAGACTAATTTACGAGACGAATCTATTAAACCTAATTAGTCTATGATTTGACAACGTGTTGCTACAGTAATATATGTACTAATGACGAATTAATTAGGTTTAGTAAATTCATCTCGTGGATTACTGACGACTTCTCTAATTTGTTTTATTATTACTATCTGAATACTCGACGTGACACTCTAGGTAATACCCAATGTAACACCTATTAAACTTTAGTCCCTACATCCGAACACCCCCGAAGAGATGCTCCGTAATAGGCCTGTGGTTATTCTGAACTCAAGGACAAGATATAACAATATACAACCTGTTCATTTGGCTGTGGCTTGTCGTAAACGATCATACATTTCCAGTCGGAACAGTATTTTTCTCTCACACAAACTAGCCAACAGTACTTCTTCACGAACCAGCAACGATACGAACCAGCCAACCAAACAGGCTGATAATTCTAGCTTTATATTGCTCAAATCATGTTAAGTCTTACAATAATGATACGTCACGGGCATCCGTTCCGTGGCTTTCATTCGGACACGGGTCCCAGACCTGCGCAGGATCGCCCCCATCTCTCTCAAAAACAAAAAATCCCTACTATGCTCATCTGTCCGCCGCAGCGTGGCCGCTCATCTGCGGCACCCTTCCCCTACCGCACACCCGTCTCCTGCCGCATCGTACCCTTCCCACCACCGCATCGCACCCCATCACCGGCCACGCCGTGCCCAATCCCCCACGAGCGGACGGTGCTGGACGACTACGACCGAGCAAGCAGCAGCGCTAGAGTAGCAGCAGCAGGGCCATGCCGACGGACGCAAGACTGGGCCGCGAGCAAGCGCGGGAGAATCGTCGGACGAGCAACGAGTGACGCCGACGGGCGCGAGCGCGTGGAGCAACGTCCCCTTGATCCGAGCTAGATGACTACCGCAGTCCACCAATTAGGTCGTGGCTGTCGACGATGCTGTGTGTCAAATGTTTCAGGCGCTTCAGACTTTATGTTTCAAGTGTTTTATCTGGATGTTGCAAAAGTATATCTGAGATGTTGCATATGTTGCAATGACAATAAATGTAGGATGCAAGCCTGTGTTTCAAGTGTTTCAACTAGGTGTTGCATATGTTGCTATGGCTATACACGCATGTTTTTTAAGTGTTTCAGATATTTCAGACTTATGTTGTAATTGTTTCATATGGATGTTGCAAAAGTGGATCTGGATGTTGCGTATTTTGCTATGGTTATACACGCATGTTTCAAGTGTTTCATCTGTTTCACGCTTATGTTGCAAATGTCTTATTTGTATATTTCAAAAGTAGATTGGGTGTTGCACATATTGGGCGCTGGTGGCTAACGGACAGTGTTTCAAGGTGTTGCATATGTTGCTGCTGGGGCGCAACCATGAACCTCCACGTGCGGATGCATGAGGTCGACAGACACCTCCACGGCGCGCATCCACAGGCGGGGGCAGCTGATTTAGGACCCACGTGGTTTTCCCCATGTGGACACGGGATGGTCGCAGGGGCGCGGTTCTAGACGCTGGCGCCCGATGCAGGTGACCGCGGGGCGGGATGGGCGTCACGTGGGAGCTGCGTCGAGACACGTCGTGCGTCCGGGCGATAGCCTCCCTCCTGTGGTTATTCTGAACTCAAGGACAAGATAACAATATTATTCTAGCTTTATATTGCTCAAATCATCTTAAGTTTTATCATTTTTTAGAAAAAATATCAACACAAAACACATATATGCTATAAATACTCATTTTTAATATTATAAATATTAGTATTTTTATATAAAAATAAACTTAGTCTAATTTTAATATGTATTGACTTAGGAGAAACTAGAATTGGATTCTTTCTCCATGGGAAATATATTTTTTTTCTAAAAGGAAACTCCATAAAGGCCCACAATTTTTTGTCCTTTTATAGGGCTATAGGTAGACTGCAACATCAGTTTTCGTATAATGATGATACAAGGTGTTGGTTAGACAATGCGTGGAGGGGTGTTTGGATTTAGGGACTAAAATTTGTTATGTCACATTCAATGTTTAGATATCAATTAGGAGGACTAAACATGAGGCAATTATAAAACTAGCTGCAAAAGCTGTGAGCCCGTGACTAATCCGCGAGACGAATTTATTAAGCCTAATTAATCTATGATTAGCATATGTTTACTCTTGCATCATATTCGCTAATCATGGACTAATTAAACTTAAGACCAGTCTCAGTGGGGAGTTTCATAGCGTCGTTTCCAAAAATGCCACATCATATAAAATGCAATGAAACTTGAATTAAACAATCACTCTCAATGCATGGTTTCTTTCTGTAGTTTTATAAACATTTAATTCCATGACTCATCGTGAGTTGGTAACTGTGAGAGGAGAGTTTTATCCCTATGAAACTAATTTCATCTCTCTCTTCTTAAATATGGTGCCACATCATAAAAAATGCCTACGTGGTAGCTTATTAAATGCGGATGAAACTCCCACTGATATTGGTCTAATAGATTCATCTTGCAAATTAGTCACGGTTTATACAATTAGTTTTATAATTAGTCTATATTTAATACTCCTAATTACATCCGATGTGACAGGCCTGTATCCAAACACTCCTAAAATCCAACCTGTTATCTGAAAGTTCGGCGGCCCACCTAAGCAAGCCACGTTTAGTGCAGATTTTCTCTTTGAATACAAGAATTCCAGTATTACACTGTGGCCTCAGAAAATCCTGTAAAGTTCCACAACATTTTTTCTACATTCTTAGTAGAAACTTCCGCCTTTGGATGGGAATCAATTAAGAACGTCAGATTTCACCCCATGAGGCCATGATCCGATTACAGTACTACGCTTTAAGAACGTCAGATTTCACCCCATGAGGCCATGATCCGATTAGTGGGTTTCAGTTTTTCAACAGCAACATCAAATTTCAGCTACTCTCTTTCAAATACTAGCTTCATAACCGCTTGTAGCCATTTACATGATCCGATTACAGTACTTAGCTTTAAATCGTCTCAAGATCAAACCTATGGTACATGACAGTTCGTTTCGAAGGGATCGTCTATTAAATCAAGATTACATGGCATTACATGAGAACGCTATGATACAAGACCAGTATACTTGCCCTAAAACTTGGAATTTCATTCATGGCTATAAACTGAGAAAGTAACGGAGCAAGCTGGACTACTGGACAACAGAAGGCCAAATGATGTTCTACGCCCTGTTCGTTTGGGCTTGTTTAGCTGATAAGCCATGATTAAAAGTACTGTTGTCTGATTTGGTGTGAGAGAAAAATATTGTTTATTGGCTGAAAAAGTACGGCTTATAAGCCAAACAAACCCAAGCGAACAGAGCGCTAACCCATTTTGGACCAGTGCGGCAGTGAGTCAAAGCTAGTGCCTCTATTTATTTCTACATTCCCTGGAAGTTCAGAGAAATCTGCTAGCACATGTAGACTTTGCTGAGATTTAAGACGATTTCATTCGCTAGCCAAGAGGTAGTACCCTAGAACAGATATGGTTCCTTGCTTGCCGGAGCTCAGCAGAATGGCTGCTTCTGGGGTTTATGGTGTAGCAATTATGTCAAGAGGTTTGTCAACACAAGATGAATACAAGCAGATAGTTTCCAAAGGCCCAGGCCTCCACATAATCGAGCTTTCTTCAGAAAATTTCTGCATCACAAGAAGGAGCTTTTTCATGTGAAATATATGGGGGTATCAATCAGCAACACCATTTCTTTAGGAGCACAAAGGCAAAGGATAACTCAATGTAAGTTCTTAAGAAGAACTATTTAAAATTTCTGGCGGCTGAAAGAACAGTGTTCAATCTTGTGAAAGTTTGTCATATTATAAATGCCGTCATTAGTGGTTGCTGTTTTCAGCGAAACAAATTCAAATACCAATGGAAACACCTGGTAATACGAAAGATTGGCAACAGTACACAGTACAGCAACCGTAACTAAGAGGTAAAGAACATGCAAATGCAATATCATATAACAATAATGTGCCATAGAGAAGAACAAACTAACCTAGAAATTAATAGTAAAAATCTTATCTTAAGAGCAAAGGGCCAAATGATTGAATTCCATAAGACAACAGAGGATTAGGCTCAGGATTTTGTAATTATAATCTTCTGTAAGAGAAGGAAAATTATAGCCTCAAATGGGACAGTCCTAACGTAAAACATTTTGAGTTAAATGCATGAGAGACCCTTGAACTTATAACGGGGTGTCACTTAGATCCATGAACTTGAAAAATGCATTTCTGGATATCTAAACTTGCTAGATGATACACCGCAAGTCCATACTTGCCACGCGGGCATTTTATCTGACGTGGCATTGCCATGTGGCGGGAAAATATGCAGTGAACCCCCCGAAATCTAAATGGAATATCCAAAGAGGGCATCTGGGTTCTTCCCTCGCCAGGTCACGCACGCCACCGTTCGGCGCAATGGCGCAGAGCGCGTCACGCGCTGCCCACCTCACCTCTGCTGCGCCTTGCCAAGGCTGTACATGCCGCACTCGCCCCTGCCCACGTCGCCACTTGCCCGTGACCTCGCCTTCACCTCCAAAGCCGAGCCATGTTTGGGGATCTGGATCAGTTCGCCGACGGAGGCATCTTCGGCGTCTTGGGCGGGCGGGAGGACTCGGCTCCGGCGAGCCCCTGCTCGATGTCACCGGCGTCGCGCGGGCTGTAGGAGGTGCCGACCACGGCCTGCTTGACTCTGCTCAGCAGCCGGCGTAGCGACCGTAGCCTGGCTGAGACCGGGGACCACATCCCGTCGATGGCCTCGGGCATCCGGCTCGCCGGCAGTGGGGAGTTCATGGGCGGCGTGCTCAGGGCCACGGGCCGCATCGAGATGTCGATGACCAGATTCTCCTTCCTGCGCCCAGAGGCCGAGGAGCTCGCGGCAGCGGCGCTGGTGCTGGCGACGGGCGGCGAGGGTGTGGCCAGGTCGGCGTTGGTGACCTCGTCGTGGGTGCCCCAGAAGAGGACGTTGGTGGGGAACACGGGGAACTCCAGCGACGCGCCGGAGGGCTCCTCCCGCGGCAGGGCGTCGAGGTCACATGAGGGGGATCTCATCGCTGGGTTGGAGACGACTAACCACAAGACGGCAAGGAGACTGGCCAAACTGTGCAAAGTTCATGTAGGGGATGCTAAAACACGTCTTGGATAGAACAGAGAGGAAAAGAATTGGCGCCACAGCAGAGCTTCAGCTCTGGCGGCCATGGCGGCCGATTCCACGAGATTCCAAAATTCGTCACTTATTGAAGATGGTTTGCAATGAGGTCTCGTCCAGGGGCTAGCTAACAACCGAGCGCACTCATGGCTGCGAGGGATTGGAATGGGAGGCACCGGTGTGGACGAATTTTGAAAGGGCGCAAAGGTGGTCGCGGCGCGTGCGTGCTCTGCTTAAATAGCCGGCCATGGCAAGCTCGACTGAGGCACAGATGGGACTCGGGCTGGCTCTAGGGCACGGCGAGGGCGCCCACTTGCGCGGGGTGATGACAGCGCACGGTCTTGGGACGAGACGAGGAAGGGCGGGCAGCAGCTCGTGCGTGTGGCCATGGCCAAGGCGGGATGAAGCGCTGCTTGCTTCCCCTGCTTCCTCGCCGCCCTGCTTCGTCCAACACATGCATACACGTCCAGCTCCTTAGATTTTAGGGTGTTCATTGCATATTTTCGGCCACGTGGCGTTGCCATGTCAGATAAAATATCCGTGTGGCAAGTATGGACCTGCGGGGTATCATTTAGCAAGTTTAGATATCCAGAAATGCATTTTCCAAGTTCATGGACCTAAGTGACACCCCGTTACAAGTTCAACGGTCTCTCATGCATTTAACTCAACATTTTCATTGCTGGGAAAGTGGGAATTAGAAATGAAGATGAGAAGGCCTAAGGGAAATGGTTGTTTTTGAGAATTTCCTTTACAATTTCCATAAGTCCCAGAGCTGTAATTGTATTTTTAGAATATGTTTCAATGCCGTTTATCTAATCTGATCATGAACGGATGCTGGAATTTCAAGTTAACACTAAAAAAGTTTTCACATTATCCTATCCATTGTTAAGAGAGATGGAGAATAAGGGGCAGAGGATAGTGGCACAGCAGCAGCTACAGTATGCAATGTGCAAAGGCAGGTGTCTGTTGAAGCGCTTTCATGCCAAAGGGCGCCTAGCTCAAACGGTTAGGTGACTCAGCGGCACTCCTCAGGTCCTGGGTTCGACTTCCCGTGGGAGCGGATTTCAGGCTGAGGTTAAAAAAATCCCCTCGCCCGTCCCCATGTGCCAAAGCGCAGTGGAAGGCCCCGACCCGGTTCTCACAGGGTGACAGCACCTCCTGTGTCAGGATGGGGGCGGGGATTCGGGGGTTTTCTCGATCTGTGTGAGAAGATCCTTCTTCTTAACGGAAAACCCGGGGGCCGTCATAACCCCTCGCAGGTTGAGTTGAAGCGCTTTCATGCTAATTGACATTATGGTTCACCTATTGATGGAACCATTTACCTTAGCACAAAACTAGCCTGGACTTCCTTGGTGAAAACTGAACCTTTTTCTTAAGTTCACAAAAAGAGGGTTCAATTCAGGACTGCGTGTTTGTATTGGAAAGTGACAACATAGATCACAAATTATCTACTATCGATTTGGCTTAAGTTCTAGGTAATTTTCAAATAAAGATGAACTTATTCTGAATTCCTCATACATGCATTTACCAAATATACTGTATTTAGCACTTATAATCAGCACATAGAGAAAAAGGAAGCAGCTTGTGGCCTTGTGGGTAGTTCATAATAAATTGCAAGGATGAAAAAAAAAAAATTAGCAACTTCCAGGCTTCATAGGACTCAAAAAATTAGGCTACTTTTAAATATCATATATGGCAATACTGACCGAGTTAGCTCTGTATGATTCTTTAGTTAAGTTGTACAATTACACTACCTCATACCAATGTGCACGATCGTCTTTAGTTAAGTTCCAAATGTATTGACATATATATAGAAATAAAAACGTCAAACCAAAGATCACCATGGTACCAACCTTGTCAGACCCTAAGAAGCTGGACCTTGTTCTCAAAGGCGATGGCCATCCAGTCCGGGTGGGCGGCCGCCCACTGAAGTTGGTTTATTTCGGCGCCTGCATCGTACACTAACACAGGATCAATCCCCTCGGCGGGTACAGCCGCCGCCGTCTCGGGCAGTTCCCAGATCAGTGCCTGCCCGTCGTCCCCAGCCGAGCAGAGGTGCCTCGTGGCCTGCGGTGCCCACGCGACTGCGTTGGCGCACGCCCGGTGTCCGTGCAGCTCGGCCACCGGCACCCCGGGCGCACGTATGTCGAGCACGACGACGGCGCTGCTGTCCATGAGCAGCGCGGCCATATAGCGGAGGTCAGAGCGGTTCCACGCCAGCCTGAGCAGCGGCGTGTCGGGGCGGGGGCTCTCGTAGACGATGGTGGAGTGCTCCTTGTCCCGGAGGTCGAAGACGCGGACGGAGCCGTCGGCCGAGACGGAGGCGAAGACCCCGGCCTCCCCCCAGGCGATGTCGTGCACGGCCTTGTCGTGCGCGATGAGCTGCGTCTCCACGACGCCGCGATCGATGTCCCAGACGGTGCAGGTGGTGTCGATGGAGGCCGTCCCGATACGGCGGGGCTCGACCTCGTTCCAGTCGAAGGAGGTGAGGGGCGCGCAGAACTCGGAGGCGGCCTTGCGGTTGTCGAGAACGGAGCGGAGCTCGGGCGCGGAGGCGGTGGCGGAGAGGTCGTCGAGCGGGGCGTGCCAGATGCGGAGCGTGTCGGCGGAGGAGGCGAGGAGGGACGGCGCGGCGGCGCGGGGGTTGAACTGGAGCTTGGTGGGTGGGTAGGGGTGGTCGAAGGAGAGCGCCGGGAGGGCGCGGAAGGAGGCGGCGGAGGGGCGGACGGGGTCGAAGGAGAGGAGGGAGACGCGGTTGTGGAGGTCCTCGAGGAAGCTGCCGGAGGCGAGGACGGGTGCGGCGGGGGAGAAGGCGAGCGCGTAGATCGAGTGCGGGAGCTCGCAGGTGAAGGTGTGCGGGTTCGGCGTCTCCGCCCCCGACGACGAGGCGGCCGTCGACGGCGGCTTGGGTAGGTCCATGGAGTGGAGAAATCGGGTGGATAGATTTGGGGGCGGAGCTGCGCTGGGGCCGATCCTGCTGGGACCTGAGACTTGAGAGAGGTGATAAGAGGGAGAGGGACGCGCGTGAGCGAGCATCAGGTAAACGACGCCCGGGCACGGGGGTTGAACGATGCGGGCGGCGCCTCGGCGGGCTGAGGTTGGTAGAAGTGGAACGGTGGCGGTGGGAATGGGGTGGGGACTGTGGGGAGCCAAGGCCCGGCGACGGGTCAGCCGTCGTCTAGTCAAAGTTTGTTGCTGTGTGTACTTGCGCCAGCGGTTCCGTGGCACCGGATCTCTGATCAAGTCAATTTCGTGGACGCGAATCTTTGGTCCCTGACGAGTGGTGCCGATCACCGGAAGCGGAGAGCCTGCGATGATCGTCCGCTCCATGGATGCGTTTGGGAGGGCGTCACATTCTCTCTTGTAGAAACGTCGTGGACACAGGGTGCGTTTGATTTTCTCTCCGACTTTAGGGAGCGTTTGGATGGTTACCGCTGCATGCCACGCCGCGGTTGTGGCTGCGCCAAAGTTGTGGCGAGCAAATCGTCCGCCACTGTTGTGGTAGCTTTTGGCATGAAAAATGAACTAGGCCGTTATGGTAAGGCTGCGGCGTGCCGCAAGTTCGACAACGAACCAAACACGCGTTCAACTTTGGCAAGAAAGCTGTGGCACGGTACGGCAAGTTCTGGACTCCATCCAAACGCTCAGTCTGGACAGCTTTAGTCTGCTCTCACCAAGTTAGTCCTTAGTTATTTAGTTATCTGCGGTATCCAAGCCTACCTAGCAAAGGATGTGTTTGGTTGCATGTTTGATTTCCTGTCAAACTTCAGCCTAGACAGCTTTAGCCTGCTCCCACAAAATCAATCACCGGTTATTTAGTTATTTGTGTTATCGAAGCCTGACTGACGAAGGATGTATTTTGTTGCCTGTTTTGTTTTGTTTTGCGAAGTCACTGCTTCTTGAGAGGGGTAAGTGAGATTTTGTCAAATAGCTGGTGTGCAATGTTTCGTAGAGGAGCTGAGCAAACGCGACCAGAATGAGAACTGCGTCGCACCAAATTTATTTTAGCTAGAAAAAAGAATGCTCAAATTCGGCTTGCTAATCGAAACAACCAGGGCAAAACATCCGAATTGTGCAAGATCCAGGGAAGGAAAGGAAACACCAGAGCCAAGAAATCCACACTGAAACAAGCATCTGGGAACTCATCCTCTGGTCGTCCTGCCGGCCGCTCGGCGCCGCTGCCGGCCAGCCCGATCGGCTGGGGCTGGCTGGCTGGGCTGGCCAGCCCTCTCACATAAATATTATTCACGTAAATCAATCAGCAATATTTTTCTCTCACATAAATGATTCAGCAACTATACGACCAGCCAATCGAACACGGTCTCCCCCATCAACGCCCTCATCCGCTGGAAGTTCTGCACCAGGCTGCCCAGGGTGATGCCGATGATGGGCAGCGCGAAGATGATTTCGGGGCACCTCCGGCGACTGACTCCGAAGGATCGTTGCCGTGGGCCTCCACGGACTTCTCCTCCATGTAGGGGAGGCGCTCAAGGTCCGGGCGTCCGGCTCCGTCATAGGCACGCCAGCACCCTGCACTGCGGCGCTGCGGTGCGGAACAGGGCACGGGAGCTAGGGCCGTAACTCATCGGGCCGCACCCACCTCTTGGGATCGTTGGCGAGGAACCAGGTATTCAGCCGGTTCGGTTGGCTGGTTCGTATCGTTGCTGGTTCGTTTACGTGAGAGAGAAGTACTGCTGGCTGATTCGCGTAAATAGTAGCCATCTGAAGGGTCTGGCCAGCCAGCCCAGCCAGCCCTAGCCCAGCGATCAGGCTGACGAGGATCTTGGACTCAGTGGGGATGTCATAGCCGGCGAGCTTGCCGTCGTTGAGGTTCATGTGGGGAGGACTCGGTCGTGTCGGTGTCAGGGACCACCACCACGTCGCCGTCCGCCGCGGACGAGGCCGCGTCCGCGTACGCCGGGTGCTGCGGCCTCACCGAGGAGGACGAGGACATGGCGGTCTGCCTCATGAGCGGAACAGCAGAGGAGCGGAGGAGGTGCGAGCGAAGGAGATCACCGGCGCGCGATCGGTGATCCGAACTCAGACGGAGGCTGGCTAGCCAGGCCCACTTAGAGCTAACCAAACAGACTCATAGATTCACACCGCAATATTTCTGGTGACGAATCGGATTCACTTTATAAAAACCGGTGATGAACCGGAGCCACTTTGTAAAATTGTTTGCCTGGTAGCCTATTGACTTTATGAAACCATTTGTCCTGTAGCCTATTCACTCTATGAAACCATTTGTCCGGTAGAAAAATCGTTTGGCTTGTAGACTAGATTCCAATTCATAAGAGAAGGGAGGCCTAAATCCCAATTTATACGAGAAGGGAGGCCACGAAACGAAACTTTAATCTCCTACAGGAAAACGTTTCCTGCTTTCATTGTTTCGGCTTTCCAAACACACACCATCCATCCCTAGGGTCAAACAAATCAGCAGCTAGTGCACATCTGATCCTGCAAGGATGCGCTTGCACAGACAACTTGAGGAAGAGCATGTAAGGACAGCTCCAACGGCAACTTATGAGCTAGCTCATAGTATATTGTCTCATATTTTAATAAAGAATAGAGAAACTAGCTTTGATTAATTAGAAACTAACTCATGCGCACCATTTCGATATTGTATGAGAATGTCACGTGAGGCTACTCATGTTATCCTAAAAGTTAGTATCATTGGAGATGTTTGTCTTAGAGCTAGTATCATTACAACGACAAATAAGAACAACGTCCCTCAGGACATTGGCGAAGGCTTGGGAACAAACATGCATAAGAAGCATGCGACGTCAAGGGAAACAAATCGCCACCGTTCGGTTAGAGGAATTCTGGAGGAATCTAGAAGAATCTGGAGGAATTTGTGAGAGAAAAACACTGTTCCGGATAAAAAAAGAAGCGGATCAAGCCAGGTTTAAGGGTACGCGAACGGGGCCAAACCACACATGATGAGCATAACTAAACATCTGAGCCAATTAAATAGAGCACGTTTCTCTTTTGCTACTAAAGCTGAGAAGCTTACAAGAAAACCCCCGAGTCATTGTATTCTGACAAGTCAAAAATCTGAGCCAATTAAATAGAGCACATTTAAGCGGACTTTTTTTGAACAATCAAGCACCGAATGTCATTGTATTCTGACAAGTCAAAAATCTCATGGGGACATCACTCTCCGAGCGATCTTTGAAATCATCTCTCCTTGTTCATGTGGACTTCAGCGCTGGGAACTGAACAGAGCGCGGCTGACAATACCAGTGGCCTCAATGTAGCGGTCAACACAACGTGATATGCAGCTGCTCTCGCTTCCACTCAAGCTTGACCCTGGCTTGGTCACGCACTTTTCAAAGCACTTGTTCCCGACGGTCTGCAAGACAGATCAACACACCTGTCAGCTTAAGACATACCACCATATGAAATGACAAGGAAATTTCCAAGATTCATCCTTTGCGCTTTCATGTGTAATCTTTGTTTCCTCAAGTTTGTTGAGGCAATCAACATCATCCTATTTGCTCAAGAAAAACGTAGCACCATATGAAAGGCAATTTCCTAGACACATCATTTGTCCTCTCAGGGTTGTGAATCTTCCAAGGCAACTAAATAGCTTTCAAATTCCTCATGTGACGCCAAAGAAAAACTAGTCAATTGATCGGACTCAGGACTCATTGCACACGACCCAAAGCGAAAGAAATTAATACTGGTGGCACAGAAACAAGAAGGTAGAAACTTCCAAGATAACTGGCTAATTGCATATATACTGCTTATTATGTCATCCTTTCAGGCTGAAAGTACTGCCTCAACAAAAAAATTACATTTACTCCATTATTAAACACAGCTCGAAGAAGAATCATCCATGGCCAAAAGGAAAAACAAGTTGAGATCAAAAGGATAAAGGCATAAAGAATCATAAATGCCTTCGATTAGGACTGGGAATGAATTTTTTTTTGAACGCAACCGGGAATGAATATCAGGAGCTGACTTGTGGGACAATCAGTTACGGAAAGGATTTGGGATCTCATAAAACTTAGTTTTATTTTTATTTCCAGGTTTTGTGTGGCACTTTGAAAGATGCAGAACAAAATGTCAACTGGAATTGAAAACCTAACACCATCAAAGTTTAGGCTGTTCTCCCAGATTTTGGTTATTGCTGTGGCTTTGCCATCCTGTTGAACTTTTAGTTTTGACCTAAGTCATCACGCACGATGCGTTACCTGAATACAAGGATACAGATACACAATCCGGCACTATCGTGACACAGGATTTTAGATACTGGGATATATGTATAATATATAATATTTTTTAAAAAAAAAAACATTGCTTGAAAGGTTATGGTGAAACTTGATTTGCTTACTATTGACTTAAAGGCTTTGTTGTTGTTGTTGTTGTTGACTTAATAAGTCTCGAAATATACCTGATTATTTGCTCCTATGTATTGTTGGGAACAAATGGGGTGTCGTGCAGTGGGTGGGTTCATGGAGGTAATGAGGGTTCAGGATTCAGATGTGTGCAAAGAATCTAATCTACGAGTAAGGGGTGTCAACAAAAGTATCATAATTATTTTATATTTTTATTTATTAAAAAAACATGAAAATGTCCGATACATGTCTGAGTATCTTTGCCTGACAAGTATTGGAGGAGTATCAATGTGCGAGAGTTTGGAAATATCCGCATATCATAGATGTTAGTCAAACGATGAAGGTTCCTAGATTTAGCTTATTTTCTCATTGCAGCACTTGTCTTCTACTTCTACTTGTAACGGCAATGCTATTGTCGTTTCTCTGGAATGGAAGTGGCCAAATGTTGCCGTTTCTCTGGAATAGAAGTGGCCAAATGCTGCCGTTTCTCTGGAATGGAAGTGGCCAAATGGGGCAAGGTTCGGTTTGGGAAAAAGAAGGATGCCAATTTAAATGAAATTTTCTAACAAACCAATTGAGGTTATATTCTCTTGGGTACCGTTTCTGCAGAAGTGGAAGACACTGCTCAAAACAAGCAAAACAAAGGTAGAAAAGATCATCATGCCACCACTACACTGGATGCATGATTTTGTGTCAAATGTGAGTATGCCCGGTCCTAAACTGTTTGATCTGTGGCAAGGTTGTTGGTGGTTAGTTTTGTGTGGTTGATGTGTGGCCATCTACCTAAACTTGGTCTTTGTTTTATGCTAATGGGAGCTTCCTAAAATGTAGGATGCTACTAATAAGCTATGGTCAGCTAGTAATCCATGCAGCATGTAAAAAGGATGTTGTAAAACTCCTTATAGGCTTTCAATATAAACCGAGAAATATCATATTCCTAAAATAATGTTGGCATAAAAACCCAGCATTGTGTAAAACTGATGCTGCAAAACTCTTTATTGGCTTTCAATATAAGCAAGAATATAAAAAAAAGGAGGCATACACAGGTAGAACAATACAGTGTGTTTACACAAAGCATGTATTAGAAAACAAGCAGCATGCGGAACATCAACATATTTGAGGGAGGACAAGTACATGGATGCAGCAGTTGAATGTATGATGAAGCTAAAATATGTAATCTAAATGGTATGTAAATTTTGTCCAGTGAATTAATCTAGCTTAGCAGATGCCAACTGGGAGTTATAATATGTATTTCAACTCATGTCTATGGACATGGACCTCGTGCATGATTTGGACTTGGTGCAATCATATATACGTTGTATCTAGAATTCCACAAGGTTACGGGAATAATGCAGTACTAACAATGCTTTGTGAAAAGTGTTAAGGCCTTAATGAGGTGGTGGGGTGTGCCTAGGCGGCAAAAAGGTGGCTAGGCAGGTGCCAAGGTTGCTTAGAGGATAGACAGGAAGGTGTGCCTAGGAAGGCTAGGGGGACTTTTTTTAAAATAATAAGCTTATGTCTGACTGGAAGTGCTGTTTTGGGCATTTTTTTAGCACACGCTAGTTTCACCTAGTTCAAAGTTGTTAAATGTTTGATAGAAGAAATGCAAGGAAACTGAAAATTTGATTAGAATCAGACCAGGAACCAGCTGTTACTTGTTCAATTACCAGCTGCCAGCCTAGTTCTGGCCACCATCAACAGTCACTATAGGCTATATAGCATATAAGCATTGCTTCACCATTTTACCCTAACTAATATATGATAGATTAACAGGATCCACTAGCCATAGATCTAGCGGGTCAAACTGACATTTAGGATATGGAGTAAACCCTAGAACATGATCTAGTGCGAGAAAACAGAGAGAGAGAGAGAGAGAGAGGGATGAAGGGTAACAAACCATCGGCCGCCTTCGAGGAAGACGAGCTGGCCATCGCGTCGGTGTCGGTGACGCGGTGGAGGCGCGGTCGTAGAGAGGCGGTGCAGAGGCGACGGTGGCCGGTGGCGGTGCTTCCCGTCGCTGGCAGCGCCCCCTCTCTAGATCGGCTTAGGGTTAGGATATAGGTGGGGTTGTGGCAGCACAGGTGAATCTCGTGCCTTGTGTCCCGGCCCCCACCTCCCTTTTTATAGCGCTGTGCGACGGGGGCCCACCAAGCATGGAACGGTTGGGCACCCCCGATCAGGGCACGGTTTCAAGGGCCCAATTGGCCGTTGGACCAAGTTGGTGGAGATCAACCTAACAATATAATCTACAAATCTCTAAAACAACGGCAAACCATCTTACACAAAAAGAATTTAACAAGGTCACCCTGTCAATTAGGTTTTCAATCCAATAAAATCACCCGCAATTGATCTCTTGACTACCTAAGTTGAATGAGAGGCCCGACGCCCACCGCTCATTAAAAAACTTAAAGCTTGAGTTTTCTCCTTGCATCCATAACAGGGCATGGGCTTCATCCCCGCCCCCCCCCCCCCCCTGTGCAACTATAATAAGCTAACCCGCTCTCAAGCTCAATTGCTCCATCCAATGTATCAACCCAAAGGTAGTTCAATGTTTGAGCTATCAATTACAGTAAATAAGGAGCCCCAAATCGCTCCCCCCAAGCAAAGCAAAGGGACCATATGCGAAATCAAGAATCGCAATCCATCAGTTAGCAAGCACAATCTAACCATCCATTGCATATTAGGATTAGCAAAGTGGCGTCAACAATAAGAAGAAAAAGATTGCAAGAGATTTGACCTCAAGAAACTCCTGCGCGTAAGCCTGTGCGAGCTGCGCCTTGATCTGTTCCATAACAGCGTCCGGGTTGGCGCTGGGACCTGACGACGGCAGCGAGGACGAGAAGGAATCCATGGCCGGCCGCTTCGCCTTGCTTGCTCCCCAAGTCTTGCGCGGGCGATCGGTGGGTGGCTGGTTCGTTACTGCACGCTCTCCGTCGAGGAGGATTTTTGCCGGGACGGCTCGGCTGGTTATACTGCGCAGGGGCGGCGGGGGAGCAGCGGAGCAAAACCCTAGCAAGGTGGTCGGTTTCCGTGTGAGAAAAGAAAGGTCCGGCCCATATTCACAAAGAAGGCTTGGCCCAATAGGTACGCAAGACCACAAGCCCTATGGACTTGGGTATGATTCAACTATGTACAGGCTGGCTTATTCAGATGAGAGAATTCCTTATTTGACACCAGACAAATGACCCGTTCCTTTCTTGGCCCTCAAAAAATTTTCGTTCCCTATTTGACACCGAGTTCAACTTTTGTTCCTTATACGACACTCCGTCGGGTTTACCATCCGTGAACCGTTAACTGACATGTGGGCCCCACCACCTTTCTCCCCTTAACTGACATGTGGACACCAGACAAAACGACGGTGGCGCTTGGACGGGGTGCATCCGCGTGTGGAGGTGGCGGCGCAGGCGCGCTCGCGCGGCTAGGGGCGCGTCCCATCCCCGCGGCGAGGAGCTATCGTGGCAGCAAGGCGGCGGCGGCGGCTCCAGGGCCGCACGGTGCCACCACGTCGAGCTTCTCCGACTCTCCGAGTGCTCCAGCTATGACGGGCTCTCGTCTCGAGCGTCGCCGCCGCCGCGAAGTCCGAGCCCGCGCCGGAGAAGAAGGCTGCCAAGGAGGCCGGCGTCCCTCGGTGTGCGGCTCGCGGGTTCCTCAACGCCATCTTCAACGGCAGGCCTGAGCCGCCAACGCCGCCGCCGTCGTCACGGGGGGCGGAGTCCGCGTGCTCCACGGCGTCCTCCTACTCGCGCTCAGGTCGTCCAGGAACTGGAGCAGCAGGAGGCGGTGGCGGAGGGCCTGAGCTCGCAGCCGTTGGAGATGTCGCGCGCGGCGTAGGCGACGCGGAGCGGCACCCGGCGCACGAAGGGGTCCACCACGTCGCCGATGATGCGCCCCACCACCAGCGGGTCCCCGCGCTGCATGGCCGCCGCCGCCGCTGCGTGCCGGTCGATCGAGCCCTCCCTGCCGCTAGCTCTTCCTCCTCCTCCTCCAGACCACACCACAGCAGGCCGGCCACGGCCAGCCCAGCAATAATGGGTCACCAACGAGGCGACGACCGTAGCTCCTCACCCCACCAGCTCGGGGCGCGCGCACGTCGTTGCACCACGCACCACACGATCCAGGGGAGGGGAGGGGAGCTCTCTTGCCGCTGTGGCTAGTTCTTTCTACTTATAGAGAGTGTTTGGGGAACCCGGAAGAAGCTAGGCGACCTCGCTAGCTCTCGCAGCAGCAAGCTATTTCCTCACGCGACTGATGAGCGAGCTAGCAGTCCTGGTAGCAGGCAGAGCGGGCGCGGGCAGATGGGGGTCCGGCTCCGGCCGGCGGGGCTGTGGTCCCGCGGATTGGACAGGGGGTGATCGAGGTGTCGTCGTCCGTCGTCGATGATATGCGCAGCCGCGGCGAGTGGATCGAGTGGGGAATCGGCCGGCCGGCGTCCATCCGGGTGGGGTGGGCATGGGCTCTGCGGGGTGCTGGCTCTGCGGGGATGGGACGCGCCCCTGGCCGCGCGAGCGCGCCTGCGCCGCCACCTCCACGCGCGGATGCGCCCCGTCCAAGCGCCGCCGTTGTTTTGTCTGGTGTCCACATGTCAGTTAAGGGGAGAAGGGTGGTGGGGCCCACATGTCAGTTAACGGTTCACGGATGGCAAACCCGACGGAGTGTCGTATAAGGAACGAAAGTTGAACTCGGTGTCAAATAGGGAACAGAAATTTTTTAAAGGTCAAAAAAGGAACGGGTCATTTGTCTGGTGTCAAATAAGGAATTCTCTCTATTCAGATATATGGGCCGTAACGTTTGCACGCTGTCGGTCTGTCGCCTTACTTTTTTTTTTTTAGAACGCCTTATCTTCTTCTTCATCAATCAGTCTGAGCAGTTTTGTAACAAGGGGATTTACAAGAAATAAATCAGTATAGGAATTCTAGCAGATGAACAAATTAAAAACAAACCATCTGAATAAGCTGCTACTAAACTATAATTATCGAATGCCCTCGGATGGGCTCAGTAGTTTATGACGGTCTACTCTCATCAGTGCATGTGCCTCCATTACATCAAGTTGTACATGCAGGTGCAGTGAAGTAAAAGCGATAAGCAAGGAAGGCACGTTGAAATTAACCGCGCGCATGAGTACTCACTGGTGGGCCTAAGGGGGTGGTTGGACAGCGACTAAAGTTTAGGTGGTGTTTCGGATACTAATATAAAAATAAATTACAAAATCTGTCAGTAATCCGCGAGACGAATTTATTAAACCTAATTAATCCATCATTAGTATATGTTTACTGTAGCACCACATTGTCAAATCATCAATTAATTAGGTTTAAAAATATTATCTCGCAAAACAGTCTCAATCTATACATTTAGTTTTATAAATGATTTATATTTAATACTCTATACATTGTCAAAATCTGATAGGACAGCGATAACACGGCTGCAGCCTGTCGCCCGCC
>NW_027097252.1:0-48832 GCF_019320115.1 Miscanthus floridulus
TGCGCCGCTGTCCTCGCATCGCAGTCGGAGTCGCAGGGCCCCTGCCTCTGCCACCTCGAGCCATCCAAATGCATCGCTCAAGCGTCCCGTACGTGCAGCTGGGTAGGGCGCTACGCAGAGGAGCATGGGGACGGAGGACGTCGTCTGATCATCTCCAGTCCCCTCATCATGGCAGCAAACACTGGGCGTCTCCACCCACACACCACACGGGTCGCCGTTGCCACAGGCAGAGGCGCAGCGCAGCCGCCAGCCGACGACAGTTTACAACTCCTCGTCACAGCGATAGTCTGCGACTGCGAGACGGCAACGAGCCGACGAGGACGTCCCACCGCCTGACTGGTTGGTGCCTGCTGTGCTGCTGGTGGGCTTCGGCTGCAGCACACCGGGCTGGGCCGGCCTGCCCCGCTTGCGCTGGGTTCTTCTACCGATGGGCCCGCCTGATAACCGTGCCATGCTCATTGTCGTATGAAAAAAGTGCACATTACCTGCCTCAGTTTTCACGAAAGTCCGCTTTTCCTTCATGAACTCCAAAACCGAGCAAAACACCTCTCTCAATTTTTAAAACCGTTCATCTTACCTCCATGGCCCTGTTATAAGTAGTTTTGAAGGCGGTTTTGTCTTTTTCTTTTTTTATTTATTTCAGTTGAATCTTTAAAAAATAATAGTAAATCATAGAAAATTTATAAAATAGAAAATTCAATTTTGTTGGACTCCACATGAGTAGATCTACACATCGAACATATAACATGGTATGCTTTAATACAATTTTTTTGCTGTGGCTTTAGATCTATGCTTTTCTATAATTAATTGGAATAATTCATAGCTGCAGTTTCTATGGTTTAATTGTGATGAATTTTTTATGGTGGGCTAATTATTGTATGATTGAACTGTAGTAAAATTTTCATACTCATTGGATCATGTACATCTTAGTTATAAATTTATTTATATTTAACAAGCATAAACCTAAATAAAATCAATAACTAAGTTATACATGATCAAATGAGTATAAATTTTTTACTATAATTTAAGCATACAATAGTTAGCCCACCATAAAAATTTTACCATAATTAGACCATAGAAACTGCAGCTATTAATTATTCTATTTAATTGTAGAAAAGCATAGATCTAAAGCTACAACAAAAACTTTATACTAAAGCATACCATATTATATGTTCACTGTGTAGATCTACTCATGTGGAGTCAAAAAAAATTGGATTTTCCATTTTATGATTTTTATGTGATTTACTATGATTTTTCAAAGATTCAGCCGAAATAAATAAAAAAGAAAAATACTCTTCAAAACCGCTTATAACCGGGCCACGGGGGTAAGATAAACAATTTTCAAATTTGAGGAAGGTGTTTTGTCTGATTTTAAAGTTCAAGGGGGGAAAACGAACTTTTGCGAAAGTTGAGGAAAATAATGCGGATTTTTTCCTTGTCACATCGACGATAGGAGTAGGCCTGATGGACATGGGACGGTCCCTCCACTCCCGCCACCACTCCCGCCATCGGCTAAGCCGTCATTGTCGAACTCACACACAAATGTCACCAAGGCAAAACAGAAGGGAGCTTGAGCTATTTTTCAAGGAATAGTGTTTTTTCTCTCATAATATTTTAATATAAATATCAGCTTAAGTCAAATTTTAGCATATGCGAACAGGTGTCGCGGTTCGGAGATCTCTCTCTCCGCGCGCGCGCGCTCAGTCAGTTTTCCACTCGAACGGTCATCAGCCAGCTTCGTCTCCCAGTCCCAGACTCCCAGCTGGCCTTGGCGCCCAAACGACCGGATCCTTTAGCTTTTCATCTTTCTTCGATTCGACCACCAGCGCGTGACGAGGCGGCACCATCATCATGCCGTTCGTGCGCTCGTAGGAGTAGGACAGACTCTGCAAGTGCACTTGTCAGCATCTCATATGGTCTATCATATGCTGCGCGTGCATGAATGTCCGTGTCGACCATGCATTGCATGATGGGTACTGTCTCCTGTTCTGGATGCCGCTATGCAGCAACCACATGTCCAATCAAGGAACAAATGGATGAATCAAAAGGCGACCAAAGCGGACAGCGTCCACGTCCCCCTCCTACCTTCGTCAGCGACTCTTGCCGGCCGGCCGGCCGGAGCCCGCCCACCAGCGCGCCTTCTTCATGTTCTCTTCTCCTCTCTTCGACTGATATCCTCGGTACCGCACCACCAGCCACCAGCTACCCCTCTGTGCCCTGTCTGCAATCTGGACTGGACGGCACTCGTAGTAGTAGTACAATGCATCGATGGCAAAAGCATGGGCAGGTTTTTGCATGCATGCGACGTTCTGCAGGTCTGCCGCGCTGCGCGCGCCGCGTGGACAGACGCAACTGGCTGCTCGCTCTATAAGGGTGAGCTGGGTGCGCGAGAGCCTGCGCTCGTGACTACCTGTCGCCGTTGACATGCACTGACACCTCCTTCGTTTTTTTGCAGCGTTGGTTTCTCCTTTTTCGTTTTATCTTTAAGGCAACTTCTGGACAGGCCAGCCGGTAAAAAAAGATGTGGGCAGAGCCAGGAAGTTAATTATTGAATGCTAGCAGTGTTAAATTTTCAAAATTTATTTGAATTTCAAATAAAATCAGTGCAGTTTTCACATTCAGGGGGGGCGACTCCATCCCTGTGTGTAGCTGTTTCTGGTCTTATGTCAACTGCTCTAAAAACAGGTGAGTTTTATGGATGACTGACTAAGTCAACCACCTCTATAATTCTGTCTTTTAGGGAAGTCAACTGTCCTTGAAATTAGCTGGCAAACAAATAAATTCATAATTTTTCAAATAAAGTCTTATAAAGACAAACTTTATACCAAAAGTATAGAGCTCGGCGTGATCTAAAACTTTACAGCTGACGAATTTTTTTGTTTGAGATTGTTTAGAGATTGATATATACCTTTTTTTAAGTTCTCATATTTTTTTTGAAAGGGTTAGTAGGGGAGCCTCCTACCTATTTTTTTTTTCATTTTCGTTAATAAAAGGAATGACAAACAAATATATACATATGTACAAGGGAAGAACGGAAACAGGAAGAGGGAAACAGAAAAGGAAAAAGTGACACTCCCTGTAACAAAGTTGTAGTGTTCGATGAGATCTAAAACTTTGAAGTTCAAAATATTATCATTTGAGAACGTTTATGATCCAAAATATTCAATACAATATTTGTAGGTGTTTACATAAACACGGTATCCTATGTTTTGTTGCAAGTGATTATGTAGTATGATGGTAGGAGTGGTGCACTTGATTACGCAAGAGGAAATTAATCTTTCCACCAAGCACATGAATGTATTAGTTTTTTATGATTTATAAAAAATGTTAAACAATCTAAAAAACATTTAGGTAAGATCAATTTTCAGGTAGGTGGAGATTTAGAGGGCGGTTACAAAATATATAATCTCTAAAAATGCCTTTATTTCTCTACTGGTTTTAAAAACCATCTAAATATCGATTTTGATCGTCTATAAAAATCATGTGTATGTGTATGGTAGGGATGGTAGGTGCGGTGATGCTTTTTCTGGGCAAGAAGAATATTTGCTGCTGGATAGTTATTTTGCAAGGAAAAGGACAAACATTGAATGTGGCAACGCAAAGGGAAGCATATTGCTTTGCATCTTGCATAGTTCTAACATATGTATGACGCTTATTCATGCTTTACTACTCATTGGAATAAAGCTAGCACACTAATGAGACGTCCCCTCTCTCTAGTTAAGTGATCTGGACTAATGCATGTGGTATTATATGCTTTATGTTCGTGCGTAACAGGAATCGATCCCATACCCAGGAACCTGAAACAATGTCGTTTTAAATGTCAATCCATAAAGTACTAGTATTTCGATTAAACACTGAAATACTGAACGCTATTTTAGGACGTCATATTGATCTACAAGTCACTACTGGATTCAGGCGCTTTGCCGAGTGCTTGCAGTACTCAGCAAAGCCCCAAATACACTCGGCAAAGGTTTTGCCGAGTGCCGCACTCGGCAATGGCCACTCGGGAAAAAAATGGCCGGCAAAGCAGCCTTTGCCGCCTTCGGCAAAGGAAACGGTGACGGCGGCTTTGCCGAGTGCCAACCCGGACGGCACTCGGCAAAATTTTTTGTTTTTATTTTTTTTAAATTCTTTCTTTGCCGAGCGCCACCCGGGATGACACTCGGCAAAGTTTTTATTTTTTTTAATTTCTTTGCCGAGCGTCACCCGGGTTGGCACTCGACAAAGTTTTTTTATTTTTTTTTTGTTTAAAAATTTCTTTGTCGAGCGCCGGACGGGTGGCACTCGGCAAAGTTTTTAATTTTTTTAAAAAAATCTTTGCCGAGTGCTATGGGCATGACACTCGACAAAGCTGGAAAACGGTTTGCTATATTTTCCAGCTTTGTCGAGTGCAGTGACTATTGCACTCGGCAAACTGACCAAAAACAGTGTTTTTTTTTCATTTTTTACATTCCATCACGACAAACATAAATTATCACATATATCTCACATTCATCCAAACATGCATCACATATTTATCACATCCATTGCATATATCACATTCATCACATATACCACATACATCAATCCAAACATCTATCACATATATCACAGTTATCCAAATATACCACTAGTGCATGACAAGTATATCAGAAATCCATCACGAAGTGAACAACAAATGCAAATACAACTAATGCTACTCATCATAAAGGTGGAAACTGAGTGCCTGGTGAAGGAAAAGCTGGATCAGTCGGAGGCGCATGAGCTGGATTATTTGAACCCTCCGACTGAGGCTGCACAAAGGAGAAGACATTGCATGTGTTAGACAAGATTACTTGGATAGCTAATCTAGGTCATACAAGCAAAGCACAAGCGAAAACTCACAGGAGTAGCTGCAACTGCAGGAGTCGGAGGTGGAGCGAACAGCCCAGGTGGCACAGCTAGACCCGTATGTTGCCCAAGAGTCTGCATGAACTGCATCATTTCCACCATCCTCTGCGCCTGGGCCTCTCGCGCGGCCCGCTCGGACTGCAGCTGGGCCGCCAGGTCCTGACGTTGCCTTGCTTCTTCTTCCAGCTGGGCCTGCAATATTTCACTCTAATGTTTCAGTAATGCAAAGCTAATTAAGGTGTGTAAAGATCAATCTACGACGAGTAAAACAGGAATAACCTCGAGTGCGTCGACCCGTTGCTGTGAAGCGCTTGGCCGTGGCCGTATGGCCGGGCCTTCACTCGTGCTCCGTGCTCAGATCTGGGAGAGAGAGGGAGTAGAGGTCGAGTCGATGACGCCGTCACCAAGCCAGTACCGCCCATGCTTCTTGCCTCCACCCACCCTCATGACGATCTCTGCATCAAAGTCCTAGGTGCTCGGTTCGTACTGTGGCCCATGGACCGACCTTGCCGTCGACGTGTACTCACTGATGCAGGTGTGGCGCTCGGGTTGGTGTATGCCTCGGGCGGGTCCTTCGGGTTGTAGGAGACGGTGGACATCGCCTTGCCCTTGTGGGACATACACCATGCCTGGAAGTCAGAGCATTGCTGACCACCATGTGCCTCCGACTACGAGAAAGACAGCAAGATGATTAGAAATCAGGCATAATTGAGCGTCAGAATAGATAAATGAATTCGCGTACCCATAATTGTTTGTATCCGATGAGGTTGCAGTTGCCTTGATGGTGTGCTAGACCTTGCATCTGCAAACGCCGCTCCTGGGCAGCTTTGTGCGTCTCGGCCCACGCGGGCGTGAACCACTTGTCCACGATCATCGCCCAGCACTCGGGATATGAGGAGCACCACCAAGGACACATCTACACATCATCAAGTATTTGACATATAAAAATATCAAATTAAACCAACTTAATCTCAAAATAAATCAATATTAATGTTCTTTATCTACCTCAAGGTACTGGTCCCGGGTCAGCGTCATCTTTCTTGCTTCTTCTTTGCTGACCTTCTCTCCAAGTTTTGACCCGTAGTAGGTTATGATGCTCTGGATGCGCGTCTCGTGATGCATGTCGGTGACGAGTTTTTTTACAGGCTTTGGTAGCCACCAAATCTGCCCTGGCCTCAGATCCCTCCTCGCATCTGAAATAAGTCTACATACAGACGCGATGTATCCATTCATTATTTCAAGAAAAGTCCAATGAATGTGATGTATTGAGCAGTGTAGTGCGAGGGAGACTTACCCAAAACTCCACCTTCACCTGCTCCGCCTTGTTGGGGTAACCTACATCGGGGGTGACGGCGTAGTGGTCAAACATCCAGGCCGGCTCCCTCCTGCTGGCGTAGTCAACCAGGCCAGGATAGTGTTGCCTGCATAGAAGACCCAGGACGCCATTGACCAGGCATCCGTGACCACCACCCGACACAATCGTCCAGTTCCTGCACAAGTAATTAAGAAAAATTATTAGTTTCTCTATCGATTTTCAACATATCATATGAAGTGGTGGTGATTAAATCTAAAGTTACTTACTTTTGCCCTTCGGGGCCAATCATTGGGTGTTGGTGAGGAAGCAAAACCGGAGGGAGGCTCGCTGGACCTCGCAAGTAGACGTTGGACGAACCAGAGGAAGCGAAACCCGTACCATCCTCCTCGTGCGTCCGCTCCCCCTCATGCACCCCTCCTCCTCGTCCGTCTGCCAAACCAGCTCATCGTCGTCCCTAGGCCTTGCCTCCTCCTCGTCCTCCTCACGCTGTGTGGTAGGAGGCGACGGTGGCTGCCTCCTGCGGCCGCTGCTCCTCCTCCTCCTCCTGTTCGACAGCCCCTCACCTGGAGCGGCATCTGCAGTGCATCGTGTTTGGTAAAGCGAGGACACATCCCTATGACGGTCGCTTCGGCCTGCCATCTTTGTTCAATCACCTACAATTAAAAAGAATAAACAAGACGTAATTAGAAATAGAAATAGATGCAAAATAAACAAAACATAATTACAAAAACATAGTATTACATGTATTAGAAATAATCTTCATAATTGGGATTAGTTGGATCATAGGTCTTGTCATCACTATCAACATTGTCATTGCCCAAATAATCAACACTATCCGAAGAAGGAATGTTGTCTTCATTGTCATTGCCTAAACGTAATCGCTCAAGCATTTCGAAGTCCTTCACATTTTGCACCTCATCTCCAGCGTCCTCATCATCAACCCTTTCATTGTCTAGTTCCATTCCGATGGCTTCGGTTAAGTCTATCTCAAACCTCCCTTCTAGCCCTCTTCTTGAAAGAAGTCTCCATTATATGTGTGTGGGTTGAAGTTGTAATCTTCATCGCTTGGGACAGGTAGTTTACCATGTGGCGAGACCTTGTACATGATATCCCAACCCTTAAGATGCCCTTTGATTTGGCACGCGTATGACGTATAATAATCCTGCGTGGCCTGTTGAGCCATAATATAGACATCGTCTCCTGGATAGACAGAATCCTGTCGAATTTCGACTAGCCCAAGATTAGGGGTCCGTCTCGTTACTCGAGTATCAAACCAATGGCATTTGAATATGACAGGATAAAAAGGTTTGGCACCATAAAATGAAAGTTCATATATTTCTTCAATTCTTCCATAATAGTCGAGGCCATCAATGCCGGGCGTAAAAACTCCACTATTTGTGGTTTTTTATTAGGTCGACTCTGCTCGTAGCTTGCTGTGTGAAAGCGATATCCATTCACGTCATAACTGGTAAATGACCTGACCCTTAAGGCACAGCCGTTTGCAACCTGTCTCAACTCATCACTTATAGACGCATCGGTTTGGGCCTGCAAGCTAAGCATGATAGATCGTTATATTATTCAAACATACGAGCAACTTGGAATGTCGAACTAAGTACGAGCTAAATTGGACGGTACCATATTTTTGAACCAAAAATGAAACCGGGCCTCCCTGGTCCCGCACCCTATGAAAGAAGGGTATCATTTTCCTGCGGGGTAGGATCCCTTGATTGGTGCCAGGATTCGTGAAGAAATTCCCTGTACCAACGAGAAACAAGGGAGTTGGATGCAGAATAGTGACGGCATACTGAAACAAGTTCGTTGAGAACTTACCTCACATACGGCTGCACCTCGACAAGGTTGGTCAACACATATAGCATGATACTGCGCCACTCTTCAATACTCAAGTGCTTAGTGGTCGATGCACTTGCGTTTCTGAGTTGCCCTTGGAAAAGGCTGAGGTTCGATTCATTTTCGCCAGCATTATAACGAGGGGGTAGATTATGCACGCTAGGAAGGTTTTTAGTGTTGTATTTTTCTATGAAGTTTGACACCTCCTCCAGAATGTATGCCTCTGCAATGGAAGCCTCAATTTTGGCTTTATTTCTACATTTTTTGTGAAGAGTCTTTAGACATCTCTCGATTGGATAGCACCAACGGGCCTGCACGCCCCCCCCCCATTCGTGCCTTATACGGGAGGTGCACAATCAAATGCTGCATCAACAAGAAGAAGCCGGGTGGAAAGATCTCTCCAACTTACAGAGCAACACAGGTGCCCCTTTTTCTAAGTCATCAATGATGGTCCGAGATAGCTCCTTGGCACAAAGCTGGCGCAAGAAATAGCTCAACTCTGCCAGCACTAGCCAGACATGCTCTGGGACATAGCCTCGAACCATCACCGGAAGAAGCCGCTCAATCCATATGTGGTAGTCATGACTCTTCATCCCATTGACTCACAGAGTAGATAAGTTCACTCCCCTCTTTAGATTCGCTGCATACCCATTAGGTAACATTAGCGTCTGAATCCATTCAAGTACTTCCCTCCTTTGTTTACTAGTCAAGACAAAATCGGCCTGAGGCCTTCTCCAATTCTTGCCGCCTCTAGGAGGCTGCATCTCTTGATTTGGTCTATCGCATAACGTTGCCAGGTTCACTCTAGCCTTAGGGTTGTCCTTAGACTTTTCAGTGTCCATGAGTGTTGCCCAAAGTGCCTCGGCGACATTCTTTTTAGTGTGCATTACATCAATGTTATGTGGTAGAAGAAGGTCATCAAAATAGGGGAGCCTCGTCAAGCCCGACTTATGAGTCCACATATGTTGCTCACCATATCCCACAAAACCACCTTCTTGATTGGCCATGAGAGCATCTATCTGAGCATGAACCTTGGAACCAGTCATCATCCGCGGTGCAGGGTCTGACACTATGACACCTTTCGTTAAGTTCTTGATGTCTTGTCTGAATGGATGGTCGAGAGGTAGGAATTGACGATGTATGTTGAATGACGAATACTTGCCACCCTTCTGCAACCAAATGAACCTAACACCTTCCTTGCATATTGGGCATGGGAACTTCTCGTGAACACACTAGGCGCAGAATATCCCATATGCCAGGAAGTCATGCAGGGAGTAGTGGTACCAAACGTGCATTTTGAAGGGTGTCTTTGTAGCTCGGTCGTATGTCCATACCCCTTCGTCCCAAGCATGGACCAATTCATCAAACACGGGCTACATGAACACACCCATATTACTCCCTAGGTGTCTAGGAATTATCAACGACAAGAATACGTTATGTCGTTGAAAGGAGACACCGGGGGGAGATTAAGGGGGATAACAAAGACGAGCCAACATGTGTATAGGACAGCCATCATTCTATAAGAATTGAACCCATCTGTTGCCAGTGCGACACATACATTACAAGCCTCGTCTGCTTTGTCATGATGTTTGTCATTAAAGTGGATCCAAGCTTCACCATCGGATGGATGTACCATATTGTTAGGATTGTACCATTTGCTATTTTTGTGCCATGTCATCTGTTTCATGGATTCCTCGGTCATGTATAGCCATTGGATCCTCGGTAGGACCGGAAGGTACCGTAGGATTTTCACGGGAATCATAAGTTGCCTCTTCTAGCCATCATCAGAGTCTACCTCTAGGTACCTAGAGGATTTACACTTTGGACAGAACTTTGCATGCTCGTGTTCTTTCCTAAATAGGACGCACCCCTTAGGACAAGCATGTATCTGCTCATACGACATCTTAAGTGCACGAAGGAGTTTCTGTAACTCATACATGCTCTTTGGCAGAATGTGGCCCTTCGGAAGCAGGGTGCCAATCACGACCAACATCTTACCGAAGCCTTCTCGACTCAAGTTTAACTCGGACTTCAACCCCATTAAGCGTCCAATGGTATCTAGTTGAGACACCGTTGATCGATCGTGAATGGGTTTCTGTGCTGAGTCCATCATGTCGTAGAACGCCTGTGTGGCTGCCTCCATCTCCTCCTTCTCACGTCCATCATCGAACTGGCCATGGTGAAAGTCATCTAACATGTCTGCTACCCCCGCATCAGCATCAAAAGCCTCCACCCGTGGTCTCACCACCTTCTCTCTCTTACAATGGGCTTCACCATGGTGGACCCACCGGGTGTAGTCCGGCGTAAATCCATTCTTCACAAGATGTTTACCCATTTCCACCTTGTTTACCCTTCTCCTGTTTCCACATTTGCTGCAGGGACACAAAACTAGGCAATGTCCTTTAGCAGCCTTGCCAAATGCACTGTTCAAGAAAGCATCGGTCTTGTTCATCTATTCTGTGGTGTAATCACTCTGACTTCTCCAGCCCGTGTACATCCACTGACGGTCATCCATCCTCTAACAGATGTATCAGCGAGTAATGTAACCATCAATTGCATCTACATGGTGTTCCTACTATCTAGTAGGTGAGGATAGGTCCTAATCCCACCCACGGATGCATAGATGAGGTTAGTTTCCATGCTTTACTCCTATCCGAGACAGAATTTCGGCAGCACCTCCCCGCTGTTCTCTAGATACACGTCCTGCCAAACAAGAGTGCGTATCCGGAGAACAATAGGGAGGTGATGCCGAAACTCTGTCTCGGACCGGAGCAGATCATGGAAACTAACCCATCTACGCATCCGCGGGCTGTCCAAAAAACGTGGACAATCCAAAACAGATACGGTTATAGATATGCAAAGATCTGCATACCTCCAACCGTATCTCTTTTGAATGAAAGACGCCTAACTTGGTTACGCGATCTACGACCATGATACGGAAAGAGGGGTTATACCTAGGGTGGCGGCGGAGTCAGGCTAGCGGGGCCGTGGCGGGTCGGTGCAGTGGCGAGGCGACGCGGTGCAGGCAGACCGGCACGACGATGGGAACTCCGACTCGGCTCTGACGGGCTCTTCTCTACAAAAATGGATCAAAATAATGTCATTTAAAAAAAATTCGGTAGAACCTCCCCTACACAGTGAGGCTTCCAAAACCTACAAAAAACAACGGCACAATGGCCGACAAGCACATATGTCTCAAGAGAAGCCATGTAGTTTGGATATCAATCCATGCAGAAGAATATATCCAAGTAGTACCACTACTTCTACTACTACTTCCACTATTGCTACTACTACTACCACTAGTTCTACTACTACTACTACTACAACTATTGCTATTACTACTACTACTACCACTACTTCTACTACTACTACCACTAGTTCTACTACTACTACCACTACTTCTAATACAACTACTATCACTAGCACTACTACTACAACTAATACTACTACAACTATCACTACCACGACAACAATAAGAGAGAAGGCATACCTGACGGGCACCGGGGGTAGGGGCGGGCGGCGTCGGAGTCGCGGTCGGGGTCGCTGGAGTCGGGAACGTGGTCGGGCACGAGCAGCGTCGGGGCGCGCGGTCCACGGGGCACGACGGGGGGCAGGGCGTGGTGGTGGCAGAGCCGGCGTTGGCGCGGCCGCGGGCAGGGCACATGTGATAAAAAATTGAGAAGGTTTGGTGCAAGATATCATATGTGGAGATGTCCTGGTTTGTAAGCATCGCACGTGATAACTTGCACCAAACCTTCTCAGATTTTTATCATATCCTCCACATACGATATCATGATATCTCGACAAGTTTCATGATTTCCGGACTTCGTTTGTATTTTATAGAATTTAAAAACAATTCGTCCGCAAGTTCGTGGTCATGTTTCGTGAACAAGATGTTCGAAATTTCGGGTCTGTTCCTGGATATGGCCTCACACTACACTCAATACCATGAATATCATTTTTTGAATCATTAAATTCCATTATTCGATGCACGTGCAGTTCAAATTTGTATTTTCCAAAAAATTTCAAGTAAATAAAATAAATTAAATAAATATAGTAAACAGTTCGAGAAATGTACCAAATTTCGACATGGAGTACCAAGTACGGTAAGAGGACTACAGAAAAAATTTGGAGGTCAAAATACAAAAAAAAAAAAATTAGTTTGCCGAGTGTCATTTTTTGACACTCGGCAAATATGCACTTTGCCGAGTGCCAGATGGTAGGCACTCGGCAAAGTGTTCCCTTTGCCGAGTGTTCGTGAGGACACTCGGCAAAGAGCGTGCCAATTTTTTTTAAAATGTTTGCCGAGTGCCTCTCCGTCCGGCACTCGGCAAAGTGGTAATTTTGTTTTTTTTTAAATACGATGGAGTGCGCTTTAGGGTTTAGATTTAAAAAAAAAAGAAAAAATCTTTGCCAAGTGCCCCGATCTGGCACTCGGCAAACCGGCCTCCTTTGCCGAGTGTCAGGGTTTGACACTCGGCAAAGAAATGGTTTGCCGAGTGCCTACCCGCTGGCACTCGGCAAACCTGGACGGCACGCGGCGGCCGTTACCTGATGACGTTTTTTGCCGAGCGCCAAAGTTTGCCGAGTGCCTGACACTCGGCAAAAAGGGCCTTTGCCGAGTGTATATTTTTGCCGAGTGCAGCACTCGGCAAAATAGCTCTTTGTCGAGTGCCCGATTTTTAGCCCTCAGCAAAGAAAGTTACACTCGACAAAGACCCTGTTTCCCGTGGTGAGTATTCATGCATGCCTGTTGCTCCTTTACAGCTTTACTCGTGTCCACCGACCACTGGATAGAAGCTTCAGAAGCTCTAGTCCATGCGGTGAGTATTCATGCATGCCTGTTGCTCCTTTACAGCTTTACTTGTGTCCACCGACCACTGGATAGAAGCTTCAGAAGCTCTAGTCCATGCTAACACAGTACGTGATCTATGGACTAAATATAATTTTTATATATACATCAATCGACCATGCTCTGCACATGTTAGTGTGGAATGGTAATGAAGACAAAGTGATATCAAATCTGCACCATTTCATTTTCAATCGCCGTGTGTATACAGTGCTAGAGAAAGACATTTATATAGTAAGAGGACTTGGCCTATACAACCATCTATTACCATTTTACCCTCCCCTTTACCAACTTTTACATAGATTCCTGGCATATTCCAAGTCAATTTAGTCTTCCTAATTGAAAAGCTTTCTAAAAATGACAAAATGGAAAAAAGCTTACCATGTGGTTTAAGTGATCAAGTGCAATTGAGACTAACCCTTGTGTTGCAACCAAGTTGGATGATGTATCCAATTTTGTGATGATTTGCTTGATATAATTTGTTCTTCCAATTTAGATAGTTCTTCTATGTTTGTTAAACTAACCTTGTGTTACGAAGCTTCACTACCAAATAGCAATTAGAGCACACGGGTACAGAGATGGCCTTTACTCCCAGTGAGGAACCCCCTTTAGTCCCGGTTCCCCACCCGGGAGCAAGCATCCGGGACTAAAGGGGGTCCTTTAGTCCCGGGTCAGGAACCGGGACTAAAGAGGGACCTTTAGTCCCGGTGGATAACACCAACCGGCACTAAAGGTGCCTCCTGACATGCCACGAGGTCGGCACCCTTTAGTCCCGGTTGGTAATACGAACCGGGACTAAAGGTTTTTTTCTTTTTTCTTTTCTTTTAATTTTTTTGTTTTCTTTTCAAAATAGGTTTTCGAAGTCGTATTGTACGCTGCTAATAATACATTTATACGCGCGTATAGTATGTTTTGGTTCAAGCACAATGAATGTATTAAATCACACAATTCAAGCATATATATATATATATATATGCATGCATCATATATATATTTACATGCATGCATGCATATGTGTATTTTACATTATATTATTTTATGTGCATATATTACAAAAGATTGTATTACAGTTGTTGTGATATAACAAGTTTACTCTCATCCTCTAGCTTGGCTTTCATGGCAGTGTTGGGTCGAAGTAGAACTCGCCATTGGAATCGATGACCTGGTCATTAAAAAATCCGGCTATAGACTCTTGAATTGTTTTGATTTGGTCTTGTCGTATGACCTTTTCCTCCAACCATCGAGCCTACAGGTTTGAATTAAAGAAAAATAAATTAATATATGTACATACATATATATATAAAGATATAGTAACACAATCAATAATAATAATTAAATTAATATATGTACAACCATTGAGAGCAATAACGCGGGTCTCTATGAACCAATTTGGTTTCATGCCCGGAAGGTCAACCATGGAAGCCATTTTCTTAATAAGACAAGTTATGGAGCGGTATAGGGAGAAGAAGAAGGACCTACACATGGTTTTTATTGACTTGGAGAAGGCTTATGATAAAATACCAAGGAATGTTATGTGGTGGGCTTTGGACAAACATGAAGTCCCAACGAAGTACGTTGGGCTCATTAAGGACATGTACAGCAATGTTGTGACTAGAGTTCGAACAAGTGATGGAGACACGGATGACTTCCCGATTAGGATAGGACTACATCAAGGGTCAGCTTTGAGCCCTTATTTGTTTGCTTTAGTGATGGATGAGGTCACAAGGGACATACAAGGGGACATCCCTTGGTGTATGCTTTTTGCGGACGATGTAGTGCTAGTTGATGAAAGCCGGACAGGAGTGAATCAGAAACTGGAGTTATGGCGGGAGACTTTGGAGTCCAAAGGTTTTAGACTTAGTAGAACTAAAACTGAGTATATGAGACGTGACTTCGGCACTACTACTCGGGAGGAGGAAGATGTTAGTTTGGAAGGTCAAGTAGTGCCTAGGAAGGATACCTTTCGATATTTAGGATCAATGCTACAGAGGGACGGGAATATTGATGAAGATGTTAGCCATAGAATCAAAGCAGGGTGGATGAAGTGGCGGCAAGCGTCTGGTGTCCTATATGACAAAAGGGTACCACAGAAGCTAAAAGGCAAGTTTTATAGGATGGCGATTAGACCTGCTATGTTGTATGGTGCAGAATGTTGGCCTACGAAAAGACGACATATTCAACAGCTAAGTGTCGCGGAAATGCGTATGTTGCGTTGGATTTGCGGTCATACAAGAAGGGATCGAGTTCGGAACGATGATATACGTGAGAGATTAGGGGTAGCGCCAATTGAAGAAAAGCTTGTCCAACACCGGTTGAGATGGTTTGGACATGTGCAACGGAGACCTCCAGATGCACCGGTGCGTAGTGGAATCCTAAGTCAGGATAGTAACGTGAAGAGAGGCAGAGGAAGACCGAAGTTGACTTGGGTAGAGGCAATAAAAGGAGACTTGAAAGGATGGAATATACCTAAAGACTTAGCCTTAGATAGGAGTGCTTGGAAGACAGCTATTCACGTGCCTGAACCTTGATTGTTTCTGTTGGGTTTCAACTCTAGCCTACCCCAATTTGTTTGGGACTTAAAGGCTTTGTTGTTGTTGTTGTTGTTGTATAGTGTATTTTTAACGTACTTTGAGTCTCTCTGTAGGAGTTCTTTGGAAAAGCTCTTTGATAAACTTGCAAACATAGTAACCACAGTAGTTGTTCCCCTGTTCCTGCCTCAGACACCACTTTATGAGAAAAAGATTTGTCATCCAATCTAGTGATCTGATGAAAGCTATATATTTAATTAATAAAGATGATGTGATTTAGGGGACTTACTTTCAAATGGATTACATTCAGTGGCGCTTTACATTTTCCCATGAGTTGCTTCTCAATAAAGGTTTTCCAAACACTACCCAATAAAAAAATTGCCACGTCATCAGATATAGTTAATCATCATGTTTGTGTGTATATATAGTTGCTAGAGATACCGAAATTACCTCTGGATAATATCTATTATATCTTGGTAGTCTTGTTGTGGTTTTCTCATCGAGTCATAGATTATCAAGTGACTTTTCACCAGATCAATGTCCATCAATATCCAGTGATTGCTGCATGTGTTTATAGGATATAACGCACAACACTCATTAATTAACTAGAATCAACATATGAGCCATTAAGGATGATCGACATTATTAACACTCACTTGAAGAGTTGAAGTTGTATGGAAAGAGTATATCCTTCTTGTGGCGTTGGTTCACTAAGAAGTTCATGAGGTTACTCTCTGACTCAGACTTCCAATTAGGCTTTGGAGTAACTGGGTCTTTGAATACTATATGAGGATCAACAAAACCAATTTCATTGCAGCCTTTCTTTCTGTGCTCTGTCATTGTAAATTTGCATATATGTAGTACTTGTTAGGATAATTTATATGCATATACACACATATGATGAGTTTAATAATAGATTGAAAGAATTATTACTTACAGGCAATAGCAGCTAATGATAACTTTATCCAGAGAGGTCAGGTGGCATAGTTGATGAAATTCTGCAAAGTCAACATACATAACATCATCGCCACGGAACCAATGTTCGTCTCTAATTCTGACACCAATGCAGAAGTATCCACTGGTAGACGCCTGCATGTACCACTTGTTTAGCAGGTACATTTGCGTCGCCAGATCACCTAAGGCTTGAGGGTTGTATAGACTCTGGCCTAGTACAAATTTTTTCTTCCAAATATCAACCTCCGCCGCACTCTCAATGTTTTCATCACCAAACATCTGGTAAAGGTCGAGACCAGTCTCTTCAATAAATTCACCAAGGTGATCCAAATCGATATTCGGAGGTATGTTTGCCTGATGCATTAATCCTAAATTCGAAACCATATTCATTACCAACAACTAGCGGGGGGACTGATTGGTGCGATTGTTGTTTGAGTTGTGCAACTCCTTTACCTGCCCGCTTCTTTTTTTGTGCCGCCTCAATTGACTTGGTGAGAGTGCGGTCATAGTCCGTTAACGTTGATTTGGACGGCTTACGAGATTCCCGCTATTGTTGCTGGTAAGAAGCCACCTTTTTTCTTAGAATATCTGGAGCTACGAAGAAGTATGGTTTCTTCGGGTTACTCCTTGCTTCTTGATCCTTTTTAAGTTTGTCATAGAATCTAGACATATCTTTTTTATATGCATCAGTTACTTCTTCCTTCTCTTAAGATATTATTTTGGGAATAGCCCTTGGTTTCACGGTGGCTTTCTTTACCGGCGGGGGTTGGTTCTTCGTTTGTGGGGCTGGCCTCTTGCTAGTACTTGGCTTCTTGGTAGGTGGGGGCGGGGGAGGCGTTGGAGACCTCCTTGGAGGTGGTGGCAGCGGCGTTGGAGACCTCCTTTGAGGTGGCGACTGCGGTGTTGGAGACCTCCTTGGAGATGGTGTGGATGCAGCCTCGCCTTCCAACACATTGTCATCGTATAGAGCACTATGATGATCTAGCGATTGAACAATTGGACTTAGGTTGGGGGAGGATCTGCTACAAAAAAAGGAATGACATATTATTACGAGCAGATTGTTAATTATTTAAGCCAATATAAATTAATGATGTAGTGTTTTCATCCACACCTTTGGTGAGGTAGTTCAGGAGGAGGTGGAGGCGACTTCCCGGGAATGATGATGTAGCACTTGCACCATAGAATGAATGTCTTCTCTGCTTCTCCGAGAGTCTTCTCGCCATCATCTCCAGGAATGTCAAGAGGCAAATCACTAAAACCTTTTTCAGCTTTATCTACCGAGATGGTAGCATATCCTTCTTGGATTATATTCCCATGAATCCTCGGTGTCTTGGTTCGGTCGATAGGATTAACAAGACCGATAGCCACCTTGATTGTGGAATTCCCCTTCAGAATGTGTAGCTCACACGATGTACAAGGTTCAGTGACGTCATCCACAGGGAAGTGCAGTCCTATGTCCCCTTGATTTGGTATCTCTATGGAAGCGCAGCTGCTTTTCAACTGAATAGATTGGCTAATGTTGATTCCTGGCTCTGATGCCTACTTGCTTGCACTTACTGCTATTTGCACTTGCCTTCTGATTTCCTCCTGCATTCTCGCTTCAAGGTTTTTTTCCCGCTCCTGTGCTTCACGCACCGCTTCCTCCAACCTCTGGAGCCGTTGTGCCTCTTCTTCCTTCTTTCTCTGGCGGCTTCTGTAGGAAGGTCTATCCTGAGGGAATCCATACTCCCACGAGACACTTCCTTTGCCTCTAGTTCGGCCACCGTGTTCAATAGTCCCGATGGTGTATGTCAGTTCATCCTTCTCTCTGTTGGGCCTGAATGCACCACTAGCAGTAGCTCTCTGAGCATAAAACAATCTTTCTGCTGCTTCTTGCAGTCTTGCGCCATAAACGCACTTTCCTGTCTCCTGGTCCAGTGTTCCCCCATGAGCGAAAAACCAATTCTTTGCATGCTCTCCCTACTCAAGTGATTCTGGTGTGATACCCTTGGCAAGAAGGTCTGCTTCCATTTTGTTCCACTTCTTAATGGCAATCGGGTAGCCACCTGATCCCAAGTTATGGTGGTATGTCTTCTGTTGGGCATTATGTTGGTTCTTTATCACCTGACTCACACCCTCTTCCGACGTCTTGTACTGTACAAACTCATCCCAATAGGGCCTCTGCTTTGAGATCGGGCCTGGGATAGTAAAATCTGGTGCTATGTTCTTCTTGACATACGTCGTGTATAGGTGTTTCTTCCAAGTCTAAAACTGGGTGGCCATCTTCTTCATTGCTCAATCCCTAACTCGCTTCTTCAATTCATCACCATCTATTATATCATCATAACCATCTGTTTGGAGCGTGAAATGTTCCAAGACATCATTCCAAATTAATGTCTTGTCACGATCGAAGACAAAACTGATATGAGGAGCATTGGTCTTCTTCTTCCATTCATGGGTACTAATCGGGAGCTGGTCCCGTACAAGGTAACCACAGTGGTGCACGAATTTCATTTTATTTGCCCCCCCTGGTTCGCCTATATCCATGTTGAACTCCGAGATGATGAAGCGGCCCTCCAATGGCTTTTTGGGACCTCGAACATTTTTACTCTTCGTTGTAGTTGTTGATGTCGATCCAGAGGGCTACAAAACATAAACATTATTTTTAATGTCATGAGCACACATAAGACATATGATAATATAAATAGCTAATAATAAAAAATATATACTTGGCCAATATGTTGTTGCTCATTTTGTTCAAGAGGTAAGTACTGACTCCCGTCATCTGCATCCTCTTGCACGTTATTTTTAGCACCATCATCGCTGGCAACTTGAGTGCTAGTGTTGATTAAATTCATCATCAACTCCTCCTCATCCATGTTTCTCGGGTCGGCCATCTAGCTTCAAAAAACAAAACCAATATATAGTACGTCAAATCTTTGCTTACATGCGTAAAATCTACGAACAATATGCATTATTAAATCTTGCCCCTCGGTCACGGATGTAATTCGCCACACTAGGGCGAACTGCATCGGTACTAGGATGAATTAGGGCTATACATAAACAGCCAAGGGCAAATTGCATCGGTGACTAGGGCGAACCATGTCGGTGACATCAACAACGCGGTTCGCCCTAGTCACTGACGTAATTCGCCCTAGTGTGATTGTTTAGCGTTAACGATAACAATAATACAAATGTTGATCGACTAGGCCGTGAGAGAGGATGGTGTGATGAGAGTGGCGGTGCTCCGCTCCGTCGTATATATGTTTATACACATGGGTGAATGAGGGCAGCGGTGCTCCGCCGTATAAACCCTAAACCCTAGGGCGAACGAGGGCGGCGGTGCTCCGCCATATAAACCCTAAACCCTAGGGCGAATGAGGACGGCGGTGCTCCACCGTATAAACCCTAACGAGGGCGGCGATGCTCCACCATATAAACCCTAAATGTCATGGAGCTAGCCGAGGACTGAACTTCTTAGCGACCGCGCCACACGTCGTGGACGACTGCCTCGGCATCGTGCAGCTTCTTAGCAACGGCACCGTGACGCGCTCCGTGAAGTACTCCGCGCTTCCTCTCTAGGGTGAGGTGCCATCCAACCTGCCCGTCTAGTGGAAGGACATCGTCTACAATGCCGTGCACGCGCTCCGCCTCTACATGTACAGGCCCACCGACGACAACACGACGACGGCCAATAATAAGCTGCCGGTGCTCGTCTACTTCCACGGTGGCAGCTTCTGCCTGTGCAGCTTTGAGCTGCCCCACTTCCATGCTGGCGCGCTCAGGCTCGCTGCGGAGCTCCCGACGCTCGTGCTCTCCACCGACTACCGCCTGGCGCTCGAGCACCGCCTCCCCACGACGTCGAGGCCGTACTGTCGTGGCTTCGCGCCTAGGCCGAGGCCGACCCGTGGCTGGCCGACGACTCAGCCGACCTGGGCAGGGTGTTCGTCTGCGGCGATTCGGCCAGGGGCAACATCGCGCACCACGTCGCCATCCAGTACGGCAGCGGGCAGCTCGCCCTCGACCCCGTCATCTGGATCGCCGGGTGCGTCCTGCTCTGGCCCTTCTTTGCTGCCGAGGAGAGGATGGCGTCCGAGGCGGCCGGCCTTGTTGACAACGGCATGACGCTGTTCGACGAACACGAACACATCATGGAATGGCCTTGTTGTCCGAGGAGAGGACGGCGTCCGAGAGAACTCACCTCAAGACTGCGGAGGCGCGCGCGGTGGAGGGCTCATCGGTGCGAGGTGGGGTGGTGACCGACGGCGGCGCGAGGAAGAAGAGGAGAAAGGGCGGCTGTTCGACGAGGAAGAAGAGGGGATCGATCTGCGCCAGGCACTGGCGCATATATACCAGGGAGATTTACTGCCGATGCCAGCCACCAGCCGGGAGTAAAGGTCCTTTACTCCCGGTGCGTGTTACCAACCGGAAGTAAATGTACCTTTACTCCCGATGCTTGTTACCAACCGGGAGTAAAGGTATACCTTTACTCCCGGTTGATAACACGCACCGGGAGTAAAGGGTTTTTTTGGCGGGCCACGAAACTACAGCCCACCTTTACTCCCGGGTGGGCTTCCCACCCGGGAGTAAAGGTGGGCTGCAGTTTCGTTTCCCGCCTGTTTTGAGCAAATTTTTTTAATAAAATGCAATAGTCTTGTTAAATACATAGTAAATTAAATAAAAGGCATAAAATTATTTTGTTAAAAATATGGATTTTTTTCTTTATTGCACATAGGAAAAATCTATAACCTAACTTTTTTTTATTTTTTGTTATAATTATAAAACATAATGTAACTAATATTTATTATTTTGTTAATGCAAAAATGTAGTGTTTAATTAAAATTATTAAAACTATTGGTTTTGGATAGGAAATTTATTTTCACATCATTTTAACGTTAATATTTTAATTTTTCATCACTCAATATCCTAATTTAACTTTTTGAGAGAGAAATCCCACCAAATCAAACATTGATTTAATTTGAAACACGGCATAATAAACATCTGAATTCACAATTATTACATAATATCTCAAACACACACTACATTAAATCACTATATCATCAAGTGGGCACAACAGTGAACTTCTTCTTTACGTATGTCCCTTGGTTATGATCGCGTCGTAACCATGGAGTGTCCTCATCATTTACCAAGATGCTAGGGTCTTTGTTCACTTTGAAGGGCGGAATTCGGTCATCCTTTTCATAATCTTCTGACATATCCGACTTGTTCTCAATTCTCACGATGACTCTTTTCCCTGAAAGAACTATGTGGCGCTTTGGCTCTTTGGTTGAGTCATTATCGTTTTTCCCTCTTTTTGGTTTGGTAGACATATCATTGACATAGAACACCTGATTCACATCCTTGGCAAGGACGAATGGTTTATCTTTGTACCCAATATTACTAAGGTCTACTATTGTCATTCCATACTCGTTGTCTACTGTTACCTCGCCTCCGATCACCTTGACCCATTGGCACTTGAACAATGGGATCTTCAAAGTAGGTGCATATTCTAGTTTCCATATTTCATCTATACGGCCATAATATATCTGCTTATTCCCATTCGGGTCTGTGGCATCTATGCGGACACCACTGTTTTGGTTGGTACTCCTTTTATCTTGGTCTATTGTGTAGAATATGTTCCCATTTATCTCGTACCCTTTGTATGTGATGATATGCCATGATGGTTGCATAGCTAATAAATACAGTTGCTCATGGATGCTCTCATCACCTTGACATTTTTTTCGCAACCAACCGCTAAAAGTTTCTATGTGCTTACGCGTAATCCAAGCTTCAGTCTTCCCTAGAAACTCAGATCGTAAGAGATCCTTGTGTGTCTCAATATACGGATCTACCAAAGAGGAGTTCTGTAGAACTGTGTAGTGCGCTTTATTGAAATAATCATCCTCCGTACCAATATATGTTTTCCTCCCTAGTGTCCCCTTTCCGCTTAGTCTCCCCTCATGTCTCGATTCAGGAACACCAATCGAGTCAAGGTCAGGAATAAAGTCAACACAGAACTCAATGACCTCTTCTATTCCATAGCCCTTGGCGATGCTTCCTTCTGGGCGAGCACGATTGTGAACATATTTCTTCAGGACTGCCATGAATCTCTCTAAGGGGAACATGTTGTGTAGGAACACAGGACTGAGAATGAAAATCTCCTTGACTAGGTGAACTAGGAGGTGTGTCATAATATCAAAGAAGGAAGGAGGGAACACCAACTCAAAGCTGACGAGACATTGAACCATATCATTCTGTAGTTTAGCTAGATCAGTTAGATCAATTGCCTTATGAGAAATTGCATTGAAGAATGCACATAGCTTCACGGTGGCTAGACGTACATTTGGAGGTAGAATTCCTCTTAATGCAACTGGAAGTAATTGCGTCATGAGAACATGACAGTCATGAGACTTTAAGTTATAGAATTTCTTCTCTAGCACATTTATAATACCCTTTATATTCGAGGAGAATCCAGATGGTACCTTGGTGTTGTTTAAGCATTCAAACATGATTTCCTTCTCCTCTTTGCTTAGAGTGTAGCTGGCAGGACGTAGGTAATGGCGTCCATCATCTGTCTTCTCTGGATGCAGGTTGTCTCTTTCTCTCAAACAACGCAGGTCCTGTCATGCTTCAAATGTGTCCTTAGGCTTTCTATACACACCCATGAAGCCTAGCAGGTTCACACAAAGATTCTTCGTCAGGTGCATCACGTCGATCGAGCTACGGACCTCTAGGACTTGCCAATAGGGTAGGTCCCAAAATATGGACTTCTTCTTCCACATGGGTGCATGATCGTTAGCGTCGTTCGGAACAGGTTGGCTGCCATGTCCTTTTCCAAAGACGACTTTCACATCATTGACCATATCGAATACGTCCTCACCGGTTCGGTTGCGAGGCTTGGTCAGGTGGTCTGCCTTTCCTTTAAAATGCTTGCCTTTCTTTCTTACGGGGTGATTTGCAGGAAGAAATCAACAATGGTCAAGGTACATGACCTTTTGACATTTTTTCAAGAATACACCTCTAATATCACCGAAGCAGTGTGTGCATGCATTATATCCCTTATTTGACTGTCCTGAAAGATTACTTAGAGCAGGCCAATCATTGATTGCTACGAACAACAATGCTCACAGATCAAAGTGTTCCTGTTTGTACTCATCCCACACACGTACACCTTCTTTATTCCACAAAATGAGAAGTTCATCAATAAGTGGTCTCAGGTACACATCGATGTTATTGCCAGGTTGCTTCGGTCCTTGGATGAGCACAGGCATCATAATGAACTTCCGCTTCATGCATAACCAAGGAGGAAGGTTGTAGATACTTAGAGTAATAGGCCAAGTGCTATGACTGCTGTTCTGCTCTCCAAAAGGATTGATACCATCTGTACTTAAAGCAAACCTTAAGTTTCTTGCGTTATTTGCAAACTCCGAGAATTCTCTGTCAATTGCTCTCCACTGGGACCCATCAGCAGGGTGTCTCAACATATTGTCTACCTTACGGTCTTCTTTGTGCCATCGCAACAATTTTGCATGTTCTTTGTTTCTGAACAGACGTTTCAAGTGTGGTATTATAGGAGCATACCACATAACCTTGGCAGGGATTTTCTTCCGCGAACGTTCGCCCTCAACATCACCAGGGTCATCTCGCCTGATCTTATACCGCGATGCATGGCATACCGGGCATGCATCCAATTTCTCGTACTCTTTGCCACGGTACAGGATGCAGTCATTAGGACATGCATTTATCTTCTCGATTTCTAGCCGCATAGGACAAACAACTTGTTTTGCTTTGTAGGTAGTGGCGGGCAATTCATTGTCCTTCGGAAGCATCTTCTTTTGGATTTTTAGTAACTCTCCAAATCCCTTGTCAGATACACCATTCTTTGCCTTTCATTGCAACAATTCTAGTGTGGTTCCTAACTTTTTCTGCCCTACATCACAAGTTGGGTACAACAATTTCTTGTGATCTTCTAGCATCCGCTTGAACTTGATCTTCTCCTTTTCACTTTCACATTCTCTTTGTGCGTCATGAATGACCTGACAAAGATCATCAGCAGGCTCATCTTCTACGGCTACCTCTTCTTCAGCTTCTTACATTGCAGTATCATTGAAGCACGCACCATCGGGAATAATATCATTGTCGTCCCATTGTTCTTCTTCACCTTCTTCTATTACAACGCCGGTTTCTCCATGCTTCGTCCAACAAATATAGTTTGGCATGAAACCTGACTTGAACAAGTGTGAATGAAGAGTCCTTGAGCAAGGATATTCCACCGTATTCTTACATATGGCACATGGGCAGCACATGAAACCGTCGCGTTTGTTTGCCTTGGCCGCACGTAACAAAGAATGTACGCCGTCAATGAACTCTTGGGAGTGGCGATCAGCATTGTACATCCAATGCCGGCTCATCTGCATTACATGACATAAATACCATATTAAAACCTAGATCATAATTAATTATTTATACAACATGCGTGCCACCACAAAAGGTACAAATTTATGAAAGCATCGCTACAATGTTGACAATCCCAACTACTACTAAAAAACTAAAGCTAAAATACATTTCAGGAGCATAAGGATTTTGCGACCAATCTCAACTAAAACAGACAGATCCCCCGATTGTGCAACATCTTTGGGCTTCTTCGGCTGGATCACTGCCTCATTAGCCGCCGTATCTGCCTGTTGTGTAAGATATTTTTGCACGAGTTCAACATACTCTTCCTCCCAGTAGAAGCCTGAACATCGTCCACTGCCATCCCACTGAAATTAAAACAAAAAATTAGAACTTTAATCACAACCATCATGAAAATAGGTATAAACTAACCATAATCATTAAATACGATAAAATAATTCACATTGCGATCCAGACACTTATAGAAGATACGATCCTTGTTGGGACCCTCCTTCACTCGGTACTCCATCACAATCTTTGTCTCATCATGACACTTGCCGTATGGATTGAGAGGGAGGCCCGGCCTAAGTCGCTTTGGAAACCCATGAGAGGCCGAGGATCCGGAAGCAGTTGCCATCTACTCTCTATACTCATTTTTAATACACTATAAATTTCTCATTTTATAAACAAATAAAATTAAGAAACTATAAAATTATCTATATCTCTAAACAATGATATTTTTAATGGTCATTGTGTTCTCGTCTTTTACTGCGGCAGGTAAGTAATTCACTTGATATTTCCGTAAATTAACAGAAGAATGGGAGTGTACACACATAACAATCGATTATCGTTTATATTTATATATATACTACATTTGGGTACGGTGATTGACAGACTACTGCGACGATATCGGGACGTATGAATAAATAACCATCCGTACTAGTTGACCTTGCTTACGTGATCATCTCGGCGAGTGTTTCTCCACTGGACGACACCGTACTTGGCCACAGAAGAGCTCCGATTCTACGAGGAAGAGAACACGGTCTTCCACGACCGTTGCCGCTCTCCCTCGTAGAATCAAAGCTCCTCCTTGACGTCCGTTACCGCTCAGCAGAGAACATGCTCGCCGAAATGAACATGGTCCGCTAGTTCAACTAGCTACTTTAACCTTCCTTCATGTAAATATATAAGCTTGAAGTGATTTTGAGCTCAAATTGCTTACAAATGAAAAAAACCACAATAAAGAACCATATATATATATAGTGAATAAAATGGGATAAGACAATGATGAAACATGAGAGTATGAAGTTGGTAACCTTTAGAACCGAAGAATCGACGGAGGAATCAAAGAAATCGATGGAGGAATCGAAGAATGGATGGAGAAAGAGCAAGAACACTGCTTAAATTTGAACTTAAGCTCTCGAGCAGGCTCGGGGAGGAAGAAGACGGCCAGCAGGATTTATAGCTCAAAAACATGTTTTGATAAATAACCATCCGTACTAGTTGACCTTGCTTACGTGATCATCTCGGCGAGCATTTCTCCACCGGACGGCACCGTACTTGGTCAAGGAAGAGCTCTGATTCTACGAGGAAGAGAACACGGTCTTCCACGACCGTTGTCGCTCTCCCTCGTAGAATCAAAGCTCCTCCTTGATGTCCGTTACCGCTCGGCAGAGAACATGCTCGCCGAGCTGAACACGGTCCGCAAGTTCAACTAGTACGTATTTTCTATAATTTTCTAACTATTTTCTAAGTTTTTCATTTCATAAAAAGTTAAAATAAAATGTTTAGTCACGGAGTCCATAGAAATGACCATATTTTGACCTAGCAACGCATTGTCAATTGTCATTGCGTTGCATTGCACCCCGGACCGGACTCTGGACAATAAAATACTATGGTCGATAGATGCCGTTCTTTGTCGTACAGTCGCACGGCGACGGCCGACGGACCCGTTCAACCACCAAATCTGTCAGGCCTGGCTGTTCAGGCGTATTGTCAAAAGAGAACGGATTTGCTTCCTATTGCACGGCCTTGCATTTCATCTGTCATACCAGTCAGAGGCACTAGTCCCTATACTCATTTTTTAATACACTATAAATTTCTCATTTTATAAACAAATAAAATTAAAAAACTCTAAAATTCTCTATATCTCTAAATAATGAAGTGTGCTATGCATGCTACAAATGAACGGTGAATACTAGTTTTTAATAGCTACTTTAACCTTCCTTCATGTAAATATGCAAGCTTGAAGTGATTTTGAGCTCAAATTGCTTACAAATGAAAAAACCACAATAAAGAACCATATATATAGTGAACAAAATAAGATAAGACAATGGTGAAAAATGAGAGTATGAGATTGATAACCTTTACAACTGAAGAATCGACGGAGGAATCGAAGAATGGATGGAGGAACAATGAAGGGAGGAAGCAAGAACACTAGTGCAGTGAGCTTCAAAATGTGCTGAGCTCGGGCTCGGGGAGGAAGAAGGAGATGGCCAGGATATAAAGGGGAGACCTTTAGTCCCGGTTGGTGGCTCCAACCGGGACTAAAGGTCCCTCCCAACGGCTACTGCGCCAGACAGAGGTGGCAGAGACCTTTAGTCCCGGTTGGAGCTACCAACCGGGAGTAAAAGTCTACCTTTAGTCCCGGTTGGTGGCTCCAACCGGGACTAAAGGTCCCTGCCACCTCTGTCTGGCGCAGTAGCCATTGGGAGGGACCTTTAGTCCCGGTTGGAGCCACCAACCGGGACTAAAGGTATCTCTAGTCCCGAGCGCAAAAAATGCCGGGACTAGAGCCCATTTTGGCCGAGGATCAAAGGTCTGTTCTCTACTAGTGGCAGTACTGATACAATTTTGGGAAGAATCAGAGGGAGTTTAGACAGGAGGAGCAGCGAATCAGAGAGGAGGAGCAAGAACAGCTAAAGGGGAATGCTCGGACAAGAGCAAGACGACGGCACTGTTCAATTCTTCCATGCCTATCCATGGAGCCACTCAGGTTTATTCCCTTGCACATGTCCAAGCGATTGCTACTTGGAAGCCCATGCCGCGGCCAGCTTGAAAGTCCATCTATTAGCCCAGTCCCTGACACCTTGTAGAGGAGAACAAAGAGCTCAAGAATGAGATCAATAAATTGAATGACAAATTGGAAAGATGCTATAATTGAAGAGCTTCATATGATATGTTATTGAAGAATAATCAAAGAAGCCTTGATGATGAAAGTGGACTTGGATTCTATTCCAAGAAGGAAAATAGTTGATTGAGGCACAATAGATGGACTCGGTTCGTTTTACCATCTCAATCTATATAAACTTTGTCAATTTTGCATTGTCCCTCTAATAAATTCTCTCTTTTTAGTTTCTCCCCTTACTAGTTGAGTTTTATGTTAAAAAACTATGCGCGGATGGACTCATATCATATATCAGAATAACGCTTTACATACATTTAGCTATTTATAGGGTTAAATAAAGTAGCATTAGGCTGGTGCTTCTAGCCAATGAAAATATAATGGAAATCCTTATTGTTTGTGTAACACCAGTTATGATTTTAAACATTTTCATACATATTGTAACTTTAAACTTATTAATTTGTATAAAAAAGGCATTTTTAGATTTTTCAACATTCTCTGAGTGTTCTTTGTGAATGTCACACCCAATTTTAAGGATAAAATGGGATGCATAATCTTATGTGCGTCCAGAGATCAGTCACACACATAAGCCGACAAATTATAAATAGTATCATCACAAGTGTTTATTACATCATGAATAATAAGACATAGTCTTCACATAAATATAGCGAAAGTATAAAGAAAAAAAATTTCTCGTGGAAGCTCCATATCACAGGGACATCAACTGGTTGACCACAAGTCTAGTAATCCTCATGAAAGTCGTTATTACCATAGCCACCTGTTACCCATCCAGGATTTTTATCCAAATAATGAAAATAAACAAGCGTAAGTACGTGTCGTACTCAACAAGTGTAACATGGAGTTCATGAGGCTCAAAAGGCTTGACACAGGTTTAACAGCATTCAGCTTTTAGTTGTCACGATTTTAGCATAAGAGTAGCAACAAGTTGTTTCAATCCCAAAGTAAAACACATGATCAATGTAAACATGAATAATGAATAGCATAAACTGATAATTCTTAGTGATCGTCTATTACATAAGGGTTCCAAGGCCGCTCGTGACCATGAGCACGGCTGATATACCAGTTTTACACTATGTAGATATTGTACACTTTCACTGTGAGTCGTGATACCCATATGTCTGGGTTTATAACTCTCAAAACACTTCCAAGGTGAGCAGGCAGGGTTCACTTTGAAGCCTTTCAAAGGTTCGTCTAACAAGTTAGGTCTGTTAGGTTTCTGTACCCTACGAATGTAGGGCTCCCCTTCCGACGGGCACAATGACACGTAGCCTATACACTGACGGACAGAGGCCACACTATATCTAACCCGAAACACACTTCTCTTGCGCCATAAAGGTAACCTCTAACAAGCTAGAAAAGGTCCTTATACCGAGCTAAAGCCAGAGCCATATAGCCCTCACAGCTGTACTATAAGTCCCAGATGATCACTTACAGATAAGTCCTTAGGAAAAGGAATCTAAAGCATTTAGAAAGTAGCTAAATACTCCAGCCCCCTATTTCCAAATTGCTAAAAGTCATGTTTTAATATTTATTGCATATACCATTAGTCAAGTTACAGGATCATGGTTTAATTGAGCACTAGCAAAGCTACCCAATGCATATCTCATAGGAGACAAGGTATAAATTCAATTCTAGGGAATCCCTATCAAGGTGACACATGCAACATGAATTAAATGTATTAAAGTTGATAGGAAACAAGGATAATCCCATGCTATACTTGCCTTGAACAAAGTGCTCCTGCTGATCCTGCTCATCAAAGTAGTACTCTTGATCACCCACGAATTGCTCACCATCTATACTCGATAATCACAGCAACATACAAGCATCCAGAAGCAATCATGCATAGCAAATAAAAGCTATAGATTAGAATAGTACACCAATCAGTATAAAGTCAAGATGAAAAGTTTGAAAAATGAATCTACGTCTCGCTATGAACACACAGTCGCGAAGATCACAAAAATCAGAGCTAAAATGAAGAAGTTATGAATTAAACAAGATTTTCTTTAACAAAATAATAGATTAAATCTAACCTCAAATTTTAAAAGTTGAAAACATACTTAACAGTAGTATGAACATGTAGATTATGTAATTGCGAACCTAACGCAACTTGAACATGTCAAATCGGAGCTAAAACGTGGAAGCTATGGCCTATAGAAACTAGTGGCAAAACTATAAATAGATGAAAACGTATTTTCAATCTAATCCTAAGGAAACTACGCTTTCAAAAGAAGAAAATGCATTCTGAGAATACACTTTGGACCGCGGGTTCTAATACACAAAAGTCTAGGGTCTCTTTAGCAAACAAGCCAGGCGAAGGGATACAGGTTGATTTCCACCATCAGATCACAAACGGACGGAGCAGATCAGATGGGAGGGAAAAGGAAACGCCGACGATGTCGGTGGTGAGCCCCGACGGCGGCGCCATGGCCGGAGATGGGCGGCGCTCATGGAATACGGTCTATGGACCATGAAATAGCAAACCAAGGGCACCGGGAGATAGAGGAGATCAAGGCGAACTCACCAAGGGGGGTTCGTCAGCGAGGGCGAGACTGCGGCGGTGGGTCGCTCGGTGAGGCGGACGACGACGGCAGCGACTCGAGCTGCTAGGGTTCCGCGGCGCTATGAGCTTAAGCGAAGGCGACAACTTGCTCTTGGATTAGGTGGAGGCGGCGTGGCTCGGGGGGCTATTTAAGAGCAGGGCGTGCATGGACAGCACGAACACGAGCTCTTAGTGTCTGGCTCGGACACGAGCGAAAGGAAGGACACGCGTCTGATGAGCGGGCTCGGGCTGTCAGCGGGATAGGAGGCACGGGCTACGATGTCAATGAGAGAGAGGGAGTGTGGAGGCAGCCGCGCAGGCCTTCGGCTAGGCCGGGAAGACAGCCTACACGGCTTGCTTGCTGGGCTGTGGGGCGTGGGAGAACTGGGCCCGCAGGGCGGGCCGAAGCGGGAGAGAGGACATGCCGCGCGGGAGCTGGGCCAACAGGTCGAAAGCAAGGGAGGGAGAAAAGAAAAATAAAACTCATTTTCTATTTTCTTAACACAATTTCAAATCCAATTAAACTCAAATTCAAATTCTTTTGCAAATTCCAATCAAACCAAAGCATCACAAAATAAATATGCAGCAGCATGGATGCACACACATGTATGTAGACCTATATTCGATTTTATTTTTAACAAAGATATTATTTTCTTAAATTTAAATGCTCACAAAATGCATAATTAATTCATGTTCTCCTATTTTAAAATTATACAAATTTTAGGATGTTACAGTAAACGACTAATGGTTTTTAGTGTTCTTTTTCCTTAGATACCCGAGGGGTTTTCATTTGTAATTGAGATATTTCTTGCATGTTTTTAGGCCTGTTTAGTTTCTATCCAGGTAAGTCTGCCTGGCAGGCAGAGCACCCCCAGGTGTCCGATTTCGGACTCCTAGGACCAGATCGTTGCTTGGCCGGCCATCTGTCTGGAGGCTTGGAACCAAAGAGGCCCTTACTAAGTGATCGATGATTTTTGGTTGAGAATGTTTGACGGTGATCCTTGGTTGGAGGTTCTTTCTATTTCCCCCCTTGGGGATTGCATAAATTAGACTAGAAATCCATTGGCAATTTGAGAAAAAAATAATTAAGAGGAATAATAAACCTTTGGCCAGTTTTAGGAAAATACTCAACAAAAAGTTGCATGTGTTGTATTACTAAGGATAGATTTGGATCAATTTAACTAGTTTCGGGGACTTAGATGACCGAACATTCTGAGTGGTAAATAGGAACTTCTGTTTTTTTTTAAAAAAACTTTCTTGTATTTTTTTAGATACACGCAGGGAAGTCATGATCATATAATCATAATGTAATGACGATGTAATTAATTGGTGCTCTGAGATGATCACCGTCTGAAATAATGCCTTGCTTCATGGCACCGCAAACATATGCTATAATAAAGTTCTCACACAGCTGTACGTAAAGATGCTGTCTCACAGCCACAAGCCACAGGCAAAGGCGAGTGCGGCGTCGTTCGGAAAAATGCCACTGCACTGCACTGTTGCTGCAGCAAAAGAGACAACTGCGCAGTGCGCGAGCACAAGCGGCTCACAGTAACTCGGTCGGCATTCGTGTATTAAACTACTACTAGTCGTTCTCGTTCGTCGTATACGCTGTCGTTATACACGCGTGGACAAGCCAAGCCGCATGCGCGCATCGCATGACACAACAGCGCCAAACGGTCGTCCGACGATCGCCGTACGTACCAGGCAGCAGACAGCAGTAGCAGCGAGGTAGCAGCGTTATAATTGCAGCACAGCACAGCACAGTAAAATCGAACGACGCAGACAGACGCCTGTGGTAGTTCTGGAGGCCGGGAAGCATCTGCAGGGGCGCCATGCATGCATGAGCTCATCGTTCTGGCATAAGGATGGCAACGGCCTCGATACCCGATATCCGACCGGTATTTGATCCATTAGGAAACGGGTATAGAATCATATCTTTATCTATGGATATTTAAATGGGCAAGAATCCATCCCCGACGGGTATAGCGGGTACGGAAACGTTTCCTGTTTACCCGTCCCCGTTACTCGTTGGGGAACCCGACTATTTGAGCTGTCATGCGAGTATTAGGCCCAAAGAAGCTCAACATAGGTATTTTGGCCCAAATTTGAACAATCATATATATAGTTTGTGTGTTCGAGGAACCCTAGTTTAATTTTTCCTCACTATCTCCGCCCGTAGCACAAGCACGCCTGCCTCACGAGCGCTCGTGCCCCTCCCTTCCTCAGTTCGGTCTCTCTGCCACCTTTGCTCGTCCTCCTCGCAACCTCGCTCCTTCTCCTCGGCATCTCCGAGACTCCGACACTTATACCCGGGTGAAGAAGAAACGTCTCCGATTGCAAAGCTGCGACCCCAAGTGTCCTTGTTTATCGGGTATGCAGTACCCGTCGAGTATCTGTTACCCGACCGATGCCCGACGGGTACGGGGATGGACAAGAATTTATACCCGAGACAGTTAACGGGGACGGAGACGGAGACGGAGACGGGATGAATTCTCCGTAGCGGGAAAGAGAACGTTCCAGCGATACCCGACGGGTACATCCTCGTTGTCATCCTTATTCTTGCATGCATGCTTGTATCACATGGACTGCCAGTCAGGAGAACTGCCTCCAACTTTATAATACTAAAAAATAGTGTGTGTTTTTTTCATTCATGTTATTCCTGCATGTATGAATCCATGTTCGCGCGTTCTCTTCCTTCACTGCCTGCAAGTCACACTCCGATATCACGGATTCACGGAGAGTGTGGTCAACGACTTTTTCAGCATGATCGGAAGAGCTGTGGCTGTGGCGGCAGCTGCGGCTCCACGCTGCAGCAATATAGTGTCGCTTAGCTGTTTATATGTAGCCGCAGCCACGACCGTAATGGCTTGAAGCAGAATCGATCAAAACCATTGTAAGCACAAAAGTGATAGGTGGTCTCTAATTAAGCTCTCGTCTAAGGGTCTCGATTCAGTTTTTTAAACAACCAGTTGTAGTTCATGTCCCTAAATTTGCTAAATAGTTCACCATTGCAAGGTCTCACTCTTATCCTACTATTATTAACAATTGGAGGTTCCAAATTAACCCTCACGTGCTAGGAAAAAAATGATAAACCCTAAAATATTCTCAAAAAACTACACACTCGTCTTTTATGATAGATAATCTAAGCAACCCCATAAAAATTCCCTAAATTAATCCAGTACTATAAAAATAAACTAAAAAGATATCACTTTAGATCTTCATTTGAACTATCAACATATGCTATTATGGAAAATGTTTAAATGCCATAGATTATGTCTATACATGTTTATGAACTATACCAATTATATTAATATTAATATATAAAAACTATTTAAAGTAAACATATAAGTTATGCCATCATTATAAAATATATAATAGTTTAAGTAATCATGAACATTGTTTCCTTCACGACTCATATATTAGTGACACTGACAAACTATTAAAACTATATCCAGTTGTTACTTTAAATAAATTTGTATACTTATCATATCTATATTGATAATATGGTTGTAGTATTGTATAAAATATATTACTACACATATATTCTTTAATAAGAAAATTCAATATCTTGAAGAGGAGATTAATGCAGAAGAAAGTTGACTATGACCCCCATGGTTTGATATTTCTTTGGAGAAACAATGATTATTGGACTTAAATAATAATATTTTCTCGAGGTTAGCACCCTTGCGCCGGCCCCTCCTAGATTTCACATCAAACTGTATCATCTAGAGCATTGTGGTGTAGGCTTAAACGCGATGGAGAGCTAGAATTTTATATCATCATAGTCATTGGTTACTCTTCAAGTTGCAATGCTACTTTATCTATTAGAAACAGAGTTTTACAATAGAAGATTGTAATGGAATAACGTAGCTCCACCCCACCTTAAGTGACCGCTTATGCCATCGTACTAATAAGAGTGCAGCATATAACCTAAAATCCTTATTTCTAATAACATACAAATTAAGAGTTTGGAATTAATGGTGCAACCAATAATCAAGATAGGTTCAATTTAATTTGAGTATATTTTTTTCACAAACATGCATAATCCCTTATTCATCGCCATATGCATCAGAACATGTCTTTCCATGGATATATATGCACCATCATGTAAAATTAGGTGACCACATGGCACTCCCACTAATAGTGCTTCAACTATATGGTTATATGATATATGATGTTACACATTAAATTGATGTCTGTGTTAATTTACAATCCTCATCAATGGTTGCAATGAGCACATGGTATGATATACTCCCTTCGTAAAAAAAATGCAATTCTAGGTTTCATATAAGTCAATTTTTTATGTTTGACTAAATTTATTAGAAAATAATATTAAAACTTATCTCCAAAAATAAGTTTACTATGAAAATATATTCTATAATTATTATAGTGGTATTTATCGGGTATTATAAATGTTAATGCTTTTTATATAGATTTTATCAAACTTAAAATCGTTTGACTGCTCAGGAAGCAAGAGTTGTATTCTTTTTGAGACGGAGAGACTAAGAATTTTAATATGTTGGATTTTAATTTAGGAGTTATTGCAATCAAAGTAACCAACACACAGATACTCCTAATTACTTTGTTTTCTTTTTGCAAAAATGATTTAATGACTTACCACCATCATATCATATGGACTATTTCATGGTTGTAACCTAACCCATTCTTGCCTGTTGATTTAATTTCTGAGATCAAAGTAAGAATAGAGATAGCTGGCTAGGACTTGTTAGGGCACTCCCAACCCATAAACTAGGATAGTTTCCATGTTCATTTGTTAGGGTTCCAACCGAGAGAGAGAGAGAGAGAGAGAGAGAGAGAGAGAGAGAGAGAGAGAGAGAGAGAGAGAGAGAGAGAGAGAGAGAGGAAATGGTTTCTTAGGCCAGTCTCAGTAATGAGCATGGCCTTTGTTAGTAAGACTGTCATGTCATCTTTTGTGTTGGTAACTGTGACAACATGTTTCATCCAGATGAAACTCTATTAAGCTCTCTCTCTCTCTCTCTCTCTCTATCTATCTATTCATAATTAACTTGCCAAGTCATCAAATCTGTTGATGTGTTACAGTATTAAATGCAACTAAAATCTAGATGAAACCCCCACTGAGACTGCTCTCAGATAAGAAACTATATGTCTATACTGGAAGCAAGATGAGATAGGTAGATGATGGAGAGAGAAGACATGTGATTGGATAAAAATTACTTTGAATAAATTATCAATTGGGAATATGGTTTCCATGTGTAGATTTGGCGAGTATAGAAACTATATCTTAGTTTCTAGGTTGGGACTGCCTTAGGACAAAACCCTTGCAATCACTTGAGGTGCTCTATACCACTTCACATAGTGGAGCTTCTTGACAAATTACTTTGACTAATAAATTAATAAAATATTCACGTTATACACATATACAGAATAATTAATATTACATCTATATTGAATTACCTATATATATATATTAATAAATAAGTATAGGTGTTTGTTGCATAAAGAATTTGCACCAAAGAAAAGTCTATTATGTCATACCATGTGTATAATAAATAAATACTTCCTCTTATTCCAAATATTTCAAATGTAAGTTGTTTAGGATATCAAGATGTTGGCCAATATGAAACTCCTACCTGCATTTTTTTTATAAAAACAATTTAAATAGAGAAAGTTATATGCCATATGAAAATATTTTCCATGATGAATCCAATAACTTTGAGCATGTTTTGTCGATATATGTAGCCTTTTATAAATTGATGGTCCAAATAATTGGAATGGTTTACCTAACTAGAATCCTAAAAGTGATCTATATTTAAAACCCAAGGGAGTAATACCTTATACATATATTTGAGCTATATATACTCCCTCCATTCCAAACTATAAGATGTTTGACTTTTCTAGATATGGTTATGTATTTAGATATACACTATGTCTAGATATATGCATCTACAAAACCAGAACGCCTTTTAATTTGAAACCAAAGGGCTACCTTACCAGTAACGTAATATATATATATATATATATATATATATATATATATATATATATATATATATATTCTGGATACTGTCATTGCCCAAAGAAACAGTAAAGAGTGTCTTTTCCACAACGTTGAAGGTTGTGCCTCTCTACAGGAATTCTACTGTGTAAGCTCGGCAAGGGATCAGAGAAAGTAGATATGGACAAAAAAAAAAGCACACGCATTGTCCTTTCACTTTTAACAACAAAGATGTTTAATCTGAATGTTTGGCTAAATACCATGTCATTAGCTCCACACATTATAAGATTAATTAGAACCTACAGTTTAGCGGATTGATGCACCAGAAGTTAAAAAAAAACTATTTTCAAAACTGTTGTTTCAGATTTTTAATATCCAGGGTCATATTCGAGTCAATCTTTCCGTTATTATTTTGACACATGAAAAATCATTAGCACCAGTGTAGGTAGATTGAGCATAACAGTATATATATCCGGTTCATTTGTTATTTCAATCAGAGCACAGTGATATATTGGAACAATGTCACATTTTGATCTGATAATATTAACACATAGTTACAAGGCCAAAAAGAGTTGATATAGCTATTTAGGGAGGCAAATACTTCTCCCTCACAGGCTCACAGTAAGAAAGACACTTCTGAAGCAGTGAATTTGTGATGGAGTAAAATCTATTGCAAAAGGCTATGGGCAGCAATACACGCATCAGAGATTAAAAGGCGTGTATAAACCTACATGCATATTGACGAAGTTACTAAGAAAGCCATTAATTACACTTGATCAGTAAGCAAATTTGCATGTAAAAAAACAAATAACAATCCCTTTAACCCTTCAAAAGTAAAGAAAACAATGTGATGAAGTACATAAGTCTAAAAACGAGGAACAAGGAACAGTATAATGATGTAGACTGCAGAGTAGTATAATATACCGATAAACGAAACTTATCTAGTCTAACATATATATATGCATGGAGTTATAGATTTTTTTTATTTGTATTGTATAGAATAAGCTAGCCAGGCATTAATTAGTGAATTTCCATTTTTCATCGAATATAAGCTAGCTAGGTTCCAAAAACAGGACCTATAAGCATCTCTACGTTTCAAGGCCTAGTCTAAAAATCATGATCTGGACTTTTCAGCCTCCTGTTTTGATGTGAGTTTTTTTAGTTCTCGCCTAGGCCTATACATAGGGAGTCTAAATTTCTACTAAGCTACCTGATATAGAAGAATGTAAAAGAGGACTGGTACGCCAGAAGAAAGGCATCAATGTATCTAAATCAAGCTATAGCCCTACTAGAGAACGATGAATCATCAGGTTGCAGTTGCAGTTGCAGACATCTAAAGCTATATCAGTATAGCATGCATAGCATGGAGCCATGGACTGAGTTTGGACTCTCGAAAGAAATTACATACATGCTGAACACAACAAGGGGATGAAGAATAAGAGTGAACAGCGGGATCTCCATAAGTCCATATGAGAGGCTTCCAATCCATCCTTTGTGAAGAAGGCCACATCAACATGATGGTGGCCTTCCCCTTTTCACCTTCCCAATCCCATATAAATCCCTCTTGCCCCCCTTTCCCATCTTTCAGTAAGACCAAAGGCACTTTTCTTGCAACGTTCAGTACCCCATCCCTTCCAAGTTTCCGACCCATGCATCCCATTGCAAAAAGAATTGCACCCATGCCCTACAGATTGCTAGGTAGTTAGTGAAATCTATCCAAAGCCGGCTGAGCTGACGAGAGGCCGGTAGGTACGTACGTGGCCTCTTTTCCTCCCACACCACGTACGCCCCGGCCAGCGCAGTACTCGCATCGCAGGCTGGTGCAGTAAAAAGGGAAGGAGGGATCCAGCGATCGAGCTAGCAATTGCATCGATCGAAGCAACACTACACATCGCACAAGCAGGAGGCAAGAGCTGGCAACACATGCAGGCTTCAGAGGCAGCCATCAGGTTTGTACACCTACGCACTGTTGCTACTCCTACTGCAACAGTGCATAGCTAGGTTCGTACGCCGATCGTCCTCCTCACCCTCACTCACCCCATGAATTCCTGGCAGGCGTACCATGGTGTTATGACCAGACCACTGGCGCCGTTGTTGGCAATGCCCACTAACTTTTAATTTTACAGATCACTGGCAGGATCATAAAGAAATCTCTCTCTCTCTCTCTAGCATGGAGACCCAGCTCGAACTGTGCATATGTATGTATATGCAGTGTACAGTCGAGGCCCAGAGACAATCCAAACTATATGTAAGTTGGACCACAGATGAGTTATTTCTGTGTCCCCTTTCGTAGCAAGAAAAAGGAGGAGTCCTTGTTTATTCTTGCTGCGGTAGCCTTCTATGCTCTACTATACATGTATGATACGCAGAGAGAAGAAGAACACAAGTACGTACAGCAGTAGTACAATAAAAGGATGTCCAGGCCTCTCCATAGATATGAGATGTGATGAGATAGAAGTACCGACTGTGCGAGGGATTTTAAGATCGCACCTGCAATTTGTTGCTTCAGCAGGCTTTGTGAATGCGCGATCACTGTCCTCCGTCCATCCGTGTTTCTGCAGTTGCGAGACAATTTGTTCTAGAAGACCTACAAGATCATGACAAAGATCGATGCTACTAGCTTTTTCAACTGCGCTGCATATAGTTCTTCTGATGGATATCTTCAAATCTAGATATACGTTAGGAGATAATAGACAGATTTGCAGATGCATGTTATCATATGTAGGGATTCAACATGAGAATTTCCGATCAAATGGGGGCAAGTACGTACTCAAGTACAGATGGACGGATGTAACAGCGCGAGAAAAACCATATCGTGAGTGCTGAACGAAGAACATGACACGGATTTGGGAAAAACATTGATCGATTTTCCTAGTGTTTATATGTATCTTCTCAAACCAATAACTCATCAAAAAAGTGAAGAGCCAAAAAAACAAGGATATTAAAACGTCAAATTCTAGCTCCTATCATCATCAAAAGTTATAATGGATTAATCAAAAGAGAAGAACAAGGTAATATATATAAGAAGAACCGAAACAAGCAGAAAGAAAGAGTTGTTGAACTTTCCTTTGATTTTGCCTTTAGGTCACAGATCGAGATCCAAAGCTGAACGCGCCTCCCTCTTGGAGGAAGACGACGACGACGGAGACGACGCCGCGGAGGACTCCGCGCCATGACGAGGCAATTCTAGTAGCCTTAGAGTTTGAGTCCTTTGCTGCCACCCGGGCATCTGCAACGACAATGCATTGCCCTGATGGCTAGCCTCGCCGCCGCCGTCTCCAGAGTCTGACAGCGGGTTGTTGTCCAGGTTGACGCCGAACAGCCGCACGCGCTTCGCGGCGGTCGTCGGGCTCTCGATGACTGGCACCGCCACCGAGTCAAGAACGACCGGCCGTGACGCGGCGGTAACGCCGGCGGCGCTCGGTTGCACCGTGAAGTGATGCAGCGGCAACGACAACGGGCGCGGCTGGGGCGGCGCGTGATGAGGAGGCATCCTGGCAGAGCCGAAAAACAGGAGCTGCTGCCTCCCCACAGTCGGCGCGGGGTAGGTCGTCATGCTGCGGAAGTCGAGGCCCTGTCTGAGGCGGTGCTCGTAGAGCGTGGCGGGCGGCGAGGGCGGCATGAAGAACCCTCCTCCTCCTCCTCCGCCGCCGCCGATGCCGAAGCCCCACGGGCTGTAGTGGTGGGGGCCGTAGTGCGACGCCAGCGGCATCGGCAGCGCGAGGCTGGAGAAGCGAAGCGGACCGCGGGTGTCGACCCGACGCTTCCAGTCGATGAACAGCCGGTGGCGCGCGTCCTCGGCGGCGGCGCGGGAGAAGGAGACGGTGTCCCCGGCGACGAGGCGCTTCTCCTTGACGAAGCGGCTCCAGCCCTTGGTCATGACGTAGCTCTGGCTGCTGTTCCAGTAGGAGTAGCGGAAGCGCCAGTGCTTGCCGGCGCTGTCCTCGAAGCTGAGGAGGAGGCCCTTCTCGTTGGCCGCCGCGTCCAGCGGGAAGTACTTCTCCGCGTACTGCTTCGGGATCACCAGCCGGTTGAGCTTCCCCACGTCGCTCGGCGTCACCACCTTGTCGAACATGTGCTCCTTCTCCACCGCCTCCACGTCCGCCGCGCCGCCGCCGCCGCCACCGCTCCCCGACGCTCCGGCGGCATCCCCCGACTCGGAGCGGAAGGGGGCGGCGCTGCTGCTTCCCGAGGCCGCAGACGCGGATGCGCTGGTGGAGGCGGAGCCGGACGCGGAAGCGGCCGCCGGCATGAAAGAGATCTCGCGAATGGAATTGGACGCGTCCTCCTGCTCCTCGTCCGCCTCCTCCTCTCTAGAGAATCTCCCGCTCGCAGCGAACTGGTCCATGGTAGATATCACTTACCAGAAGCAGTTAGAGCTCTACTCGACTGCGCTTGCTTGCTCTGGTATTTCTTGCTCCTCGCTAGCTTGGTTCCGCCACCAGCTTCTTCCCTCCCCTCCACTTCCTGCTACCAGCTAGGTTCTGCTGATGCGATGACAGCCGGTGGAGCTAGCTGGGAGCTGGGCAGAGAAGAGAGGCATGCACTGTTGCCCCAGCGCAAACGACGACGACGGCACGACGCCACTATAGGGCAGTAGAGCGGGATCGGATCTACCTATGTATGCGTGTACGCAGGCTTGGCGTTGCTGTTGCTTGCTACTCTGGCTCTGGGGAGGGAGGGGGAGGGGGAGGGGGAAGAAGGACGGGAGGCAGAGCTAGACGGGGAGAAGAATTAGGCCGCCCGGCCCGCAGGCGTCCGCATTGACGGCTGCACAGCGCGGCGGACGTCGCCTTTGGGATGTGTCCAGATGGATGGGGATTCAGATGGGGATGGCGACGGAGACGCGGCCGGATAGATGGTGGTGGTGGTGCTCGTTAGTTGCCGGGTGCCTGCCTGCCTGCCTGCCTTCCTGGGTGGTGGTGATCAGCGAGGTTAATTTGTGGCTGTCGCTGCTGCCCTGCTGCACAGCAACAGCAGCACCAGTGCTGCGCGCGGCGGGTGTGGTGTGTGTTCCTTTCGCACGGGTAGGGGGAGAGGGTGACTGCGCAAGAAGATTCCTGGAAGGCGACGAGTGCCTAGCAGAGTGGGAGTAGTAGCTGCTGCAGCGCCGACTTTTGCCGTATTTTTCTCCGCAAGCTTCTTCCCCCATTCGGCCTATTAATTCCTTTCCTTTCCATCACTGTGCCGCAGTGCTGCTACAGGTACAGTGCAGGCGCCCGTCCAGCTCAAATGAAATGAAGCTCCCTCCTGGATTTTTCTTTTCTTCAGCAATAAGTGATTTTCCATTTATTTATTATTAGTAGTATATCTCTCTCTGGATGGAAAACGTCTCTGCTCGTGGAGAAGGGAACAGTCAGGCGTAGTAGAGTAGGGAGAGACGCAGAGCAGGGAAAGTGGGCGCGTACTGTAGCTAGCTAGCTTTATAAAGGGAATGGAGGGGGTGTGGGGGCCCATGGGCTTCGTTTCGCTGGCTGGGGTTGGGCTCATGTGAGCGATCGTCCTTGTCATATATACGGGCATCAAATATCGCACGCCACGCCTGCCTACGGCTTTGCCTGCCCGAGGGATATGTACCCGCTGCTGCTCTAGGGCGTAGACCTGGCCCCGCAACAAAATACTACCATCTCCATCGAGGGGATTTCCAGAGCCCACTTGCAGGCTCCGATGTGTATTGAAAGGGGTGGCTTCCACACGGCCTCGGTAGGAGAAAAAGTTTTCCTTCCCTGCCAAATTCTTCGAGCAACAATTAATACCGAGCTTGCGACAGGAGGTCGTAGTATTGAGATGGTGCCCTCCGATATTATACATATACACATATCCATATGGGTTGGATAGAACGGTGGAAATTAGCTTAATTTTTTATTCAAATTCACTCTAATACATAAGGATTAAGATAAATATGAATGCATTCAAACACGGCCTTATGTGTATTTTGGCTACCAACAATTCCAAGAATGCTAACATATTCTATATAGCGTCCTTGTGTACAAATTTGGAGACATATCTTTTTTTAATAAATTTGGAGACAGTATTATTCACAAAACAACAATTTTTTTTTAATTAAAGGGCTTATTATCTGGCATGGTTGATGTAGTGTGTCCAGTTGTATTATTGGCACATTAAGGGGTTGTTTGGATGGATTAGGACTAACAAGTAGTCCTATTAGCTCATATGAGTGAACTAGTGAACTAACAACTAGTCTATGACTAGTGGACTAAGAATTAGTCTGTCTGTTTGGATACTTAGGAACTAAAGATTAGTCAACTAGTTGTTAGTTCTATGGATCCAAACAAGGCCTTATTCACAACCAAAATTTTGAACTTCTTCTAGTGAGGTAAGGTTTTCTTAGTGTTTTAGTATTCAATTTTTAGTATAAACTTTCACTACCAAATGCCTCCTAGTAGTGAGGATTCCATGTGCATGATTAGTGATAGTGTTTTATTACTACTTAAAAACACTAGGAGACTTACACCATTTTTGTAGTGATTACTCTATTAGATTTTCCTCCTAACTTTTATATTTATAAATGCTCCATATTATGATATATACTCCAGTGTTGAGGCTTCATAGAGAGCTTTAAATACACTAGTAGAGAAACGGGCTGTAGTCCCGGTTCTCAACTCCCTTTAATCCTGGTTTTGGAATCGGGACTACGCAATCAGGACTAAAGGACTATGACCCTCCACTTCAGCTCGTGCACGCGTTACCATCTCACCTACCACCACACATCTAACTTAGATAAGATACACTTTCCTTTTAAATTCAGTTTGGAGACACCTTTAGTCCGGTTTTGTTTAGTCCCGGTTCGTGTCTCAAACCGGGACGTCCGGGTTCATGTCTCAAACCGGGACTAAAGATTCTCGCACTGACGTGCCTCTGACACACCTCGGTAACCGTTGGGTAGGGACCTTTAGTCCCGGGTGGAGCTACCAACCGGGACTAAAGGTTTCTCTAGTCCCGGACGCGAAAAATATCGGGACTAAAGCCAAATTTCGAAGTGGATCAAAAGTTGTTTCTCTACTAGTGATAAAACTCGATAAACAAATAAGTAGTATAACTAAAAGCCCGGCCCAGCCCGGCCCGTTACTAGATTTAATTACTCGGTAGATCTTTTAGTTCTTTTGCTTCGAGTTACTGTAATTGATAGTACTCTTCGTATTTCTCTTCTGCTAGCTGCTTTACTTTCTCTTGTTAATCCACACACATTTAGTCCATGCATGAATGTCTTCCTCTCCAGCAGGAGTACCTTTCGCCTTTTCCATTCATAACTGCATTATTAATGCTCCAAAGTCCAACTAAACAACACAATTGGGCGCTCTTAATCTACCTAATTAAACAAGGACAACGTAGTTAGTACATTAGACGTACAATCACCATCTCACGGTTCACATAACTATATATATAAATACTTCAATTTTCCTTTTCATGATAAGGCAGAGCGTATGATGTCTCTTTTCAGAGTAAATCATGGAGATCCATCAGACACTTAGTTAGGATCGGAAGAAAAACGCACGCATTTGCCATCTATATGTCGCCTTCTTTCTTTTTTGACATTAAATTTTGTTTTCCACGTCTCACCATCCAAGTGCTATATCCGGACTCCGGCATGCATACGTGTCTTGGTGGCTTGGTGGAGCCATATTCGCTGGTTCGATAAGCCGCTCGTGTTGGTTTGTACGGTTGATTTGTTGCGAGAGAAAACACTGTACCATGGCCAACAAGCGAACAGGCTGATCATCTTTCCGGGTGTTAGGTATAAATCCATGGTGCCGCCTGCGTAGAAGTATGAAACAGTGTTTCTTCGAATCGAGCTTCTTGAGTAGAGTGGTCAAGAGGCATCTCGATCCCCATCAGACAAACCCTAATTGCACACTGCAAAGGCTGGAGGTTCATGCTTTCCATCCTCAACCAATGGGGTCCATTTAGTGCGCATGCCGTGGCTTGTTGGAGAGAGAAAAAGATGTGGGAGAAATGGAAGTAAGAAAACATACACAAGAGAGGGTTAGGGGGAGGGCAGTCTTCTCTGCCTGGACCCCAACACAAGCTGATCACCTATAGAACTTGGAGAGAGAGACCAAAAAGATGCCGGCCTCTCAACTCTCTCAAGACTTGAGCAGAGGTTGGTAAGTAACATGCATGATTCGCATATGGTGATTCGAAATGACAATGACAAGGAAATAAAGCAGCATGTGAGTACGTTGAGGTGCCCACTTTGCCAACATGGGATCTAATACTCTAGGCTAAGCTAAACTACTCCAGTGACGCAGTTATCTTCACGTGCTTTCAGAAAGGACCTCCCCACGTTTATCTAGAGGGTCTAAAATTATGAAACTAGACGATTCTGGGATTCGACCGAGATAGTCTGGATTTCGGCGAAATTCGTCTATTTCGGTTAGGTCTGAAACGAATTTTGTGCTTCAAATCTCGAAAATTCACCAAATTGAGTCTGAATTAGGGCCGAAATTTCCCGAAATTCGTCCATTTTGGTTGGGACTGAATTTTTTTTTTCCAAAATGAATCCCAGAACCTTGAATCTCCATTGCTGCTGGATTTTGTAGGTTTTATAGGAGGATTTATCTGAGACAAAAATGGTGAAATCATAAAAATAAAAGTTCCCTCGCTACTTGATTTTGGCTTCTTATGCAGCCAAGAAAACATGTGAATAATCTAGCTTCTTTGGACCATAAGATAGACCTGAATTACACGTGGTCATGGACATAGTTCTTAGTTCGGATCATACATATGTATCTGCGAAGGCCTCGCCTACTCTCTGTCCTTCCATGTCCTTGCCTAAATTTGTCTCTCACATGACAATTTTTATTGTGTATCGGCATCTTTGATTATGGTTCCTACGGCTTGGTGCTATGATGTTGTCCTTTCCACAATGTGCAACCCCGTGCATTGAAAGAATTGTTGGATTTAATTAGTCTGTCTCATTTTTATTTTGCAATTAAACCAAAGAAAATTCCAAGACTTGTAATATGCATCAGTCCTTTATGCAATGTAACTTACGGTTTGATGAGTGTTAAGTTCATGATGTACACGATGGCTATTATGTGTTAGTGGTTCATGATGACTATGTGCTAGTGGATTATGATGTTTCCGTGGTTTCTGTTACTAGTATTCGGCAATTGATTTGTCAGTCACCGGTAATGGACGACGCTATGATGACCACTATCTCTTCATGCGCCTGGCTCTTCATCTTCGTTTTGTTCCTGCATAAAAAGGGGGACGACTTCTCTTGTTCACGAGAGAGAACACGTAGCCAAGAACATCACCACGCTGCTGTTGTGCTGCTCTCTGTCATTCCCATCCCGATTCCTGCGTGCACATGAATAGGGAGAGCAGGGCCAAAACTGGCGCTGGTCGCGATTTCATCTCTCGGGCGAAGACTGACAATCAGGTTTTTGAGAGCGTCTTCACGCGACTGTTTGTTCGTTCGTTCTTCTTCCTGCTACGTCTCGACGACTTAGGGTGATCAACAATATAACATTACTGCACGACACCAAGCGGGACGACTACATCAACAACCGCTATGTCAACTAGTGTTGGTTCTGGTGCCTCTGGATATGCTGTTGCAATCCATCCTTTGCTTTCTATGATTAAAATCATGATGATTAGTATTATGAATATGTTCGTTGCACTTAGATCATACGTGCACATGTCTGATGTCATAAACATGTTATTTAAATTTTTCTAGATTAGATTGGTACCGAATTTGTCTAAAATTTTAACAATCCAAAAATATGATAGGCAATTTTAGTAGTTGGATTTGCGAGTACGCTGAAACCAAATATTTTTAGGACACACATTACAAGAGGTGAAGTCAAAGATGCAAATTATGGTTGACTGCTATGCATTGCTATTTTGTTGCTGAACCTAGATCAGCTGGACCGTACTCTTGAGGAGGAGCATGTGTTTCAACACGTTGATCAACGTGCTAGCGGACTCCATTGTAGATGCATATGTAAGTTTGCCTACTGGAAAAGAAATGTGGGATGCACTTGAGGTCAAATATAGAGTTTTTGACTCCACGGGAAGATCAACATGGGTGATACACATGGGTTTCAACATGGGTACCGAGCTCTGGATTTTCCACATGGGTTTTAACATCAACATGTATTACCGGTTCATGTGCCTCAAGTAATAAAATAGAATCATGACCAGAAGTGCTAGGAAATTCACTCAAAAAGGTAACACCTCTAGATTCCATAATTGTACCAATATTCATATAAGATACTCTAGAGTTTATTATTAAAAATCTATAACCCACGTTGTTAATAGCATAATTGAGAAAGACACAATCAACAATTTTTATCCAAGCTTTCACTTTTTGTTTATTGGCACATTCACCTTTGCCAAACAACCCCATGTTCGTAGGTAAGAAAGATTTAATCTCTTCTCTCATTCCTCAAATGGTATAATTTCTTTGTTGTTTGTGGGCACTCTATTCAAGATATGACACGCTGTTAAAGTTACCTCACCCCACTATTTCTTAGATAGTCCCGTTGTCCCTAACATGACGTTAACCAACTCAGTTAGAGTGTGGTTCTTTCTTTCGACAATCCCACTGGATTATGGTGAGTACGGGATGTCCTCTCATGAATAACACCATACTCCAGACAAAACTTAGAAAATTCATTTGAAAAATTTTCTCCCCTGCAATCAGATCATAATTAACCGTTTAATTTTCTGATCAAGATGGTTTTCTATCTCAGCTTTATAGATCTTAAAATAATGAAATGCTTCAACTTTTGATTTTAACAGACACACATAGCAAAATCTAGTGCAATCATCTATAAACATAATGAAATATCTTTTGTCACCTTTGGTCAATTCACCATTCATTTCACATAAATCAGAATGGATCAGTTCTAACAGTGCCAAGTCCCTCCCCACAGTAGCCTCGTCAGGCTTTGCGAGGTTCCTTCGATTGACCAAATCAATTTTCAGGATTAAATTTATACTAGCTAAGCGGTCATACATACAAAATTTATATGACAAAGGCATGAATGCCAAACGTTTGTCTCATTATCATGGCTCACATGGTTCACAGAACTAAAACAAGCATCAATCATGACAAATTTATATGACACAATCATGACAAATTTATATGACAAATGCATGAATGCCAAATGTTCGGCCCCAATCAAGTTTGTTGATTTCTTGTTGGGCTTCCTCTTGCTATCCTCGCACTCCCTAGCATAATGCCCGGGCTTGCTGCAAGTGTAGCAATTTCCCTTTTTCTTTTTCTTCTTCTTCTCCTCTTAAAAGATGTAGTGTTCTTTTGTTTGTGCTCTTTTGAGGATTTTTCTGCACCACATGAGAACTATAGTTTTCCTTAAAAAATTTCTTGCCGCGGATGTCCTTAGCTCTCGCCTTCTCTTCAACATCTAAAGAGACAGTGAGGTCAGCAATGACAAACTCATGTCTCTTATGTTTCAGAGAAGTAGTAAAGTCTATCCAAGTCAGCAGCAGCTTAGCAATAATGCAGCCTACCACAAACTTCTCTGGCAGCACACAACCAAAATTCTCAAGTTCTTTCACTAGTGTTTGCTTGTTCTACTACCAAACAACCATTGGCCATTCTATAGTCATAAAATTGCTTCATGACATACAACTCACTAGCGGCATAAAAAACTTCATATTTGGTCTCAAGTGCATCCCATATTTCTTTTTTAGTAGGCAAAGTCACATATGCATCTACTATGGAGTCCCTTAGCACACTGATTATTGCCCCCCTTTCTCATAGTATTAGCGTCTTGGAACACACACTCCTCCTCAGGAGTATGCGGTCCAACCCAATCTAGGCGAATATGAAGATCAAGATGACGAAGATGAAGAGCCGGACGCATGAAGAGATAGTGGTCATCATAGCATCATCAGTTATCTTATGAAACTACCAATTGCCTGTTAGTAGTAACAGAAACCACTAAAACATCATGACCCACTAGCACATAACAGTCATATGAACCACTAACACTAATGGCCATCATGCACATCATGCACTTAACACTCGTCAAACCGTAAGTTACACCGTATAAAGGACTCAGTGCATATTACACCTAGCATTAACTATAGTCTTGGAATTTTCTTTGATTTAAGTGTTGAATAAAAATTGGACAAACCCAATTCAATCCAACTGAGCCCAGGAGAGAGAGGAGGATAAGGCTAAGGAGAGAGATAGGTCGATCTAGACATGAGTAGAGAATATTAAATCAGATGAGTTCAAATTTAGTGTTGAGAGAAGTTTTACCTCAAGATCTCAATACTTTCACCGCTAGTCCGTGTTACAACCAGCGGAATTATTATCATCACCAATGATTTTAAGAGAACCAGCGTTGAAAATAGTGCCGTAGAAATGTTTTTTTTAGTAGTGTAGTGACTACGGGCTACTCATGGACTGCACTAATAACATTGAAAAGTGAA
>NW_027097253.1:0-40000 GCF_019320115.1 Miscanthus floridulus
AACGCAAGCTGCTCGCCCGCGCTTGCTTGAACGTGGCAAACACCGACAACCTTCTCACCGATCCGCGGCTTCCTCCGTGGTCTCACCGTGAAATCTACTTCAGCAGGAAAGACCAATGGGCCGCCATACCCGAGCCAGGACGTTTTCCCCTGGTCCTCGATCCCTGCATCAACAAGGTTCAATTCGACAGGGTACTGATCGACGGCGGTAGCTCCATTGATATACTGTTCAAGAGCAGCCTGCCTGCTCTGAAAATAGCCCAGGCGGACCTGAAGCCGTACGAGGCACAGTTCTGGGGCGTTCTCCCCGGACAGAGCTCCACACCTCTCGGGCAGATCACGCTACCGGTGCAGTTTGGGACTCCGGACCACTTCCGCACCGACTACGTCAACTTCGTGGTCGCTGATTTCGACGGCACCTACCATGCTATTCTTGGTCGCCCATCGCTCACCAAGTTCATGGCCATACCTCATTACAGGTATCTGGTGCTCAAGATGCCTACTGAGAAAGGAGTTTTAACCCTCAGGGGCAACGTATACGTAGCTTACACCTGCGAGGACGATAGCTTCAAAATAGCAGAGGCCCACGACCTCTCTATTCGCATGGCCGAGACCATTCTCGACGCTAAGAAAACCCCGACCGACCACCTGGAGATCCCAGAGCTCGAGGTTCCGCGCAAGAACATCAGATCCAAGGAGCATAAGACGATCCAGCTGGTCGAGGGCGATCCCAGCAAAACGGCCCTCATCGGGGCCGACCTGGATCCCAAATAGGAAAACGCGCTCGTCAGGTTCTTGAGGGGCAACGTGGATGTGTTTGCATGGAGACCTTCCGACATGCCCGGTGTACCTTGGGACTTGATTGAGCACTCCTTAAATGTCAACAGCAAAGCCAAACCAATCAAGCAGAAGCTACGACGGTTCGCTCGCGACAAGAAGGAGGCGATTAGGGTAGAAGTTACACGGCTTTTGGCAGCCGGATTTATCAAAGAAGTGTATCATCCGGAATGGTTAGCCAACCCGGTTCTTGTACGCAAAAAGAATAATGAATGGAGAATGTGCATTGATTACACTGATCTCAACAAACACTGCCCTAAGGACCCCTTTGGCTTACCTCGCATAGACGAGGTCGTAGATTCAACCGCCGGTTGCGAGCTGCTTTCCTTTCTTGATTGCTACTCTGGTTATCACCAGATCGCTCTCAAAAAGGACGACCAGATCAAGACATCTTTCATCACGCCTTTCGGCGCCTACTGCTACACGACTATGTCGTTCGGGCTCAAAAACGCCGGTGCTACCTACCAACGCGCTATACAGGCCTGCCTCAACGACGAGATAAAAGACGGCCTCGTCGAGGCTTACGTCGATGATGTAGTTGTCAAAACCAAGGAAGCACATACCCCTGTTGACAATCTGGAACGCACCTTCGCAGCCCTTAATACGTTCCAATGGAAATTAAACCCAAAGAAGTGCATCTTTGGTGTCCCTTCTGGCATATTGCTCGGCAACGTCGTCAGTTACGACGGCATACGCCCTAACCCGGAGAAAGTCAAGGCTGTTCTAGACATGAAGCCTCCAAAAAAGGTGAAGGATGTCCAGAAGCTCACCGGCTGCATGGCTGCTCTAAGCCGTTTCATATCAAGATTAGGAGAAAAAGGACTACCGTTCTTCAAACTGCTCAAAGCGTCCGAGAAGTTCGAGTGGTCGGAGGAAGCAGACGTTGCCTTCATGCAGCTGAAACAATACCTCACGTCACCCTCCGGTACTTACTGCTCCCAGAGAAGACAAAACTCTCCTACTTTACATTGCGGCAACCGATCGGGTGGTTTCCACTACACTGGTGGTCGAGCGTGACGAGCCGGGCCACGCCTACAAGGTACAGCGGCCAATTTATTTCATTAGTGAGGTACTCAACGAATCCAAGACCAGGTACCCACAGATTCAGAAACTGCTCTACGCCATACTGATAACATCCCGAAAGTTGAGACATTACTTCGACGGATATCGTGTGGTGGTCATGACCGAGTATCCTTTGGGGGACATTATTCGCAATAAGGACGCGAACGGGCGCATCGTCAAATGGGCAATGGAGCTATGCCCCCTTTCCTTGGAATTTGCAAGCCGTACTACAATCAAGTCTCAGGCACTCGTCGATTTCATCGTCGAGTGGACAGACTTAAGCACTCCCGCCTCTCCGGGATCCGACGAATGTTGGACAATGTACTTCGACGGTTCTCTCAACATTGACGGTGCAGGAGCAGGAGTTCTTTTCGTATCACCATCCAAGGAAAAGCTCCGGTACGTCCTCAGAATTTATTTCCCGGCATCTAATAATGCCGCCGAGTACGAAGCATGCCTGCATGGTCTACGCATTGCGGTTGAGCTTGGAGTTAAACGTCTCTATGTCTACGGAGATTCGGCTTTGGTCATCAACCAACTCAACAAGGACTGGGACACGACCAGTGAAAAGATGGACGCATATTGCAAATCGATAAGAAAGCTAGAAGGCAGGTTCTATGGCATCGAGTACATACACGTGGTCCGGGACAAGAATCAGGCAGCGGATGCGCTGTCAAAATTAGGATCATCCCGAGCCAAAATCCCACATGGCGTATTCGTCCAAGACCTGCTCACGCCTTCCATTGAAGACGAAGATTCAATGACCGACAAAGTTTTAGACCAGCAATTAGTGGCTACGGTTCCGGTGCCGAGCACAACCGAGCCGCTTCCGACCACTCAAGAGCCAGACTGGAGAACGCCTTTCATCAAGTACTTGACAGATGGTAGCGGTTATATCGATCGAACAGAAAATGAGCGCCTGATGCATCGTAGTAAGCAGTATTTGATCGTCGATGGCAAGTTATGGCGCAAAAACGCTAAGGAGGAAATCTTGATGAAATGTATAACCCAGGAGGAAGGCAAGCACCTCCTAGATCAAATCCACTCCGGCTCCTGCGGCAACCACGCGGCCTCAAGAACACTGGTCGGTAAGGCTTTCCGAGCAGGGTTCTATTGGCCGTCAGCAGTGGCCGACGCAGAGAAGCTAGTCCGCCGCTGTGAAGGTTGTCAGTTCTTCTCCAAGAGAATCCACGTACCAGCACATGAGATCCAGACGATTCCAGCTTCCTGGCCCTTTGCATGCTGGGGACTGGACATGATCGGGCCTTTCAAACCAGCTCCTGGGAAATTTACATGCGTCTTCGTGCTAATTGATAAGTTTTCTAAGTGGATAGAATACATGCCTCTAGTACGGGCGTCCTCAGAGAAAGCCGTTGCATTCCTCGACCAGGTCATCCACCGTTTCGGCGTGCCCAACAGCATCATTACTGATCTGGGTACTCAGTTCACCGGGAACGCTTTTTGGGACTTCTGCGATGAAAGGAGCATAGTTGTAAAATACGTCTCGGTGGCGCATCCTAGAGCTAATGGACAAGTCGAGCGGGCAAATGGCATGATCTTGGACGCATTGAAGAAGAGGATGTACAGAGAAAATGATAAAGCTCCTGGCAGATGGCTCAAGGAGTTACCAGCCGTTGTCTGGGGCCTCCGAACTCAGCCCAGTCGTAACACCGGTGTCTCACCATACTTTATGGTCTACGGCGCTGAGGCAGTCCTTCCACCAGATATAGTTTTCAGATCAGCACGGGTAGAGAACTTCGACGAAGGCAAGGTCGACGAAGTACGGGAGCTAGAAGTCAACAGCGCAGAAGAGAAAAGGCTTGATTCCTGCGTACGCACGGCCAAATATCTTGCTGTTTTGCGCAGGTACTACAACAAGAACGTTAAAGAGCGTTTCTTCGTGGTCGGGGACTTAGTCCTGAAGTGGAAGACGAACCAGGCTGGCGTCCACAAACTCGCAACCCCATGGGAGGGACCCTACATGATCAAGGAAGTCACACGTCCAACGTCTTACAGGTTAGCTCATCTAGACGGCACGGACGTACTGAACTCATGGCACATCAACAAGCTTAGACGTTTCTATGCTTAACTGCTGAGATATGTACTCTACTTGTATTTTCGATTTACTTTACTAAAGCAACTATGATTTCTCCGACCACTCTAATGTGTCACTCCGAATTTTATGGTTATTCTAACTTAAGGCAGTACAAGCCGACCACCACTCCTTCTACGGTTTTCGGAGCAGGCCCTGTCTCCGGTTCCTCCCAACACGTGCACGGGATCTGCTCTCTGCGTTGCGGGTGATCGGCAGGTCCCCTCTGGTTTGACTTGTCTGCGTCCACGTATGCACAGGTCATAGTACCTCATACTCCAACCACATGCCAGACTGGGGCCGCACAAACTTTTCAGGATGACGTGTCGAGCAAAATGGTACAACTAAAACAGAGCGTTAACACGTTCCCACTTAGTTACACCAACAAAAAATTTCAAGCTTAAAGTGCGTTTTGTATAAAACAAATAAGCTTATAATGATATACAGTTACGTTATTACAAGCTTGCCTGAAAAGGCTCAAGTTTACAATAACACAACTATGTCCTCCTTCTACAGCTCTAAGCCTATTACATTGGCTGGTCGGGGCGCATGGCATTTACTGCTCGCCGCCTCCGATACCCTACTCGATTCTCGGGGACTCTAGAGCTATTCAAGCTGAAGGGGATGGCCCCGCCGGTGCCTGGCTGGTCGAGACCGCAGGCTTCGTTGGTTGGCTTGAAGGTGATGGCATTTCCAGCTGGCTTGTCGATGGCATACCCTGCACAGGTGCTGTCCCACCTCCGCACAGGTTAATATCGCCAATTATCCTTGACGACAAGTCCAGCTGGGCCGCCCGAAGCTCTTCGGCCTTGTCTGGGTCTATCTCCTTCGGGTACCCAGCTTCCAAGCGTTTGAGATCGATCAGGGGGTAGTGAGCACGCACCATGCTTAGCACATGGGCGCCCGTGTACTCACCCGCCTCCTTCACGAAGTCTTGGAACCATCCCCATGCTTGCTTGCATCTCTCGACCAGTCCGAGCTGAGGCGTCCTTAGCTCTTCCTCTGTGAGCGTCGGGTCGATGAGGTTGAGGACGGGCACAATGCCAGTTGCCATTTCTTGGCACCGCTTGCTCCACGTGTCCCGCTCCTCGACGGCCTTAAGGCATTGTGCTTTCCAGTCGTCACGCTCCTTGATCACGGCCTCAAGGTGTCTCTTGGCATTGACTTTCAAAACTGAAAACATTACAAGACAACAAACATGATGACACGACAAGGCAATGTGGGCAGTTGAATGAGCAAGGCGGTCTGGAGTGCTTACTTTTCAGGTCGTCCTTCATTCTGTTAGTGTGGTCTTGGAGTTCTGACTGGCGGCGTGCCAATTTCTCGTTATCCTCCTTCAGGCGACCACATTCTGCAAGCGCGCGGCTGTTCTCCCCCTGGAGGCGGGTCACTTCAGCTTCTAAACCTGCATTACAGCTATTACTGTCAAGAACAAAAAAAAACACAAGTCCAGCACTTGCTATGGTACGGTGAACACTTACATGTTTTCTCCTGCTCTTTGTTTTTGAGCTGGCCGACCAGGTTTTGGTTCTGTGCTTCTTGGTTTGTCCTCTCCTGGTCGGTGGCTTCAAGTCGGCGCCGTAGGCGTTCCACTTCAGCCGTCAGCTCCTTATTGGTCTTCATGACTACTTCTATCTGGTCGAAGCACCTTTTTCGGTACCTCACAGTTTTCATCACGTCCTGCATACACACAAGCTACGTCAGACAGCTTGACTACACAACAGGTTTAAGGGCTAAAGCCAAATATACCTGGACTTCAGTCACCAGGCGTTTGGCCGCTTGCTCAACTCTTAAGGTTTCCTCGGCCTCTGGGATCTCCTCGTGCATGACCCATTCGTCGTTCCGATAGCGTGACACATATACATGTTGTCGTCTATCTTGGGGACGGCCCAGGACTTCTTCCACTTCATCCTCTTTAGCCTCCTGTTCGGGAGGCGGTAGTGGTCCGGAGTTCGCAGACTCCACGACCACCAGGGCTTTCCCACGAGCCGTCGCGTCGGCACCCTTGTTCTAGGCAACTTCTGGCTGCTGCCCCTCGGCTAGATCCAGCTCTTGTGGTGCTGTGGTATCCGCCTCATCAGGGTTTGTGCTCGGAGCACTTGTATTCTGCTCGGGGACTGGCGTCTGGTCGTACGCCTGCTGAGGCCCAGGCAGAGTCCCTGCCATGGGCTCCTCCACGGCTTGTTGCTGAGCAGTTTGTCCCGCCGTTTTTGGAGAGGATGTTCCGCACCCAGCTAGCTGGTCGGGGCCTTCGGTGGACGCCGATCTAATACATTCAGAGACAAATTCATAAGACAATAGCATCCAATGCAAAATGAAAAGCTTACATCAAAAATATATATACTTACAGTTTTGACTTGCGGAAGGATGTGGCGAAGGAACGTCGCCTCGACCGCCCCTGCTCTGCTTGCTCGGCAGTTTCCACCGGGACTTGTTCAACCTCCGGTACGGGCGTCGGAGGATGATGCGGCATGTTCCCTTCGTCTGTGCTCTGTGTTGCCATGGTCGGTGCTGTGACCACTGCTGGCACAGAGGAGCCACCCTGCTCCGACGGCCCCACCTGCCTTCTCCTCTTTCGGGGGACGAGCCGGAAGATGTCCGCATCCTCTGCTTCGTCGTCCGACTGGGAGATGATGGCTTGGCGTCGTTTGCTGGCAGCCGAACGCTTGCCGGCGGCTCTGGTCGAGGCGTCCTCAACGGTCTCGAGTACCGCCCAGTGAACGCCGTCGGTCCTGGCGCTGGTCTGGGCGGTTGGTCCAGTAACTTGCGGCCACTCTACACCGGGGGGAGGCGACACAAACACTCCTGCCCGGTCACGGCCATTATACTGAGACGCAAAATGAAGGAAAAGACAGTTATTTTCTTGATGCAACATGACTTTACAGTTAAAAGGAGGCGTCATTTACCTTTGGGGGAGGGCGAGCCAGCTTGAAGGCGTGTTCAATGGCGTTCAGTGCAACATAATTGGGATCGGCCAGGTTGAATAGCTCTCCAATCCTGGCCTTGATCTCCAGCTTGTCGAGCGGCTCCTTTCTGGTCCTCGTCGGATCAGCGCCTCCTTGGTACTCGAAGCCGGGGTGAATCCTTTTCTGGCACGGCTGAATTCTACGGCTGATGAAGTTGCCGACAACGCTCGGGCCGTCAAGCCTTCCCCACGGAATCAACCCGAGTAGTTCGGCGATCTGCTCCAAGTTGTCGGGTTTCTCCGACCAGCTGCTTTTCTTCTCTGGAATCAGTCCCACATCGCACAGAGTGATGGTGTTCGGCTCTTCACGGATGTAGAACCACTTCTTGTACCACTCGTCCAATGAGGTGTTCCAGGGGCAGTGCAGGTATTGAGCCTTCATGCCGTCCCGCAGGTTCAGGTAGACGCCTCCGGCGATCTTCGAGCCACCGCTTCCCTTTTTCCGAAGGCAAAACAGGTGGCGAAAGAGGTCGAAATGGGGCTGGAAGCCACCATACGCCTCGCAGAGATGGATGAAGGTAGAGACGAGAAGAATCGAGTTGGGATGCAGATTGCAAATCCCAATCTCGTAGTACAAGCAGAGCCCCTGAAGGAAAGGGTGCACTGGAATCCCAAAACCCCGTTTGAAAAAATCTTCAAAGACCACAATTTCACCTGGTTGTGGATCGGGGAAGCTTTCTCCTTCGGGTGCACGCCATCCCGCAAGTGCCTTGTTGTGGAGCACTCCCATGGCGACGAGGTCCTCGATGGTTTGCTCGTTGCTCCGCGACTTCCACCATTCCTTCGCCATGACCCCGCCTTTCTTCTGGGCGTCTCTCTTCGCCATTAGTTCGTCCTTACTAAGTGGGTGGATGCGGGAGACCGAGGAGATTGGTGATGATTTTTGGGGAATAGGGTTTGGCAGGAGGAAGAAGAAGGTTGCGGCGGCGGATGACAATGGGGAATGGTGAGGGTAACTTACCAGACCTACATTATATAAAGCAAAAGGGCACCGTCGTTTCGTTCGCCCGAGAATATTGGGAGTCGTGCGCATGCGCCGCAGACGGTTGTTCACACAACCTCGAAATCTGCGCCAATAAACGCGCTCCTTCGTTAACAGTGTACGCGCCTCTTCGTTGATGGTGTAAGAGGGCCCACACTGACACACCTCAATACAGGTGTCAACCGACTGTTTGCCAAAAAAATAAAAAATAAGAATAAGAAGACAGAATGACGTACTATACCTATTTACTTTTTTGACCAGACGTGTCAGACTGGTCAGACTGGACTTGGCAGAGAGTAGAGAAAAATAAATACACCAAATAATAGTACAAGCAGCGCACACGATCGTGGATTTGCTCTGATTGTGCTCGGGTACTGCCCAGACCACTGCCGTGCTCGGGCACTGTCCGGATCACTTTTGTGCTCGGGGACTGCTCCGACCACGGTTGTGCCCGGGGGCTGCTCCGACTATTACCATATTCAGGAGCTGCTATGACAATTGCTGTGCTCGGGGACTCTCCCGACCACTTCTTGGAGTTTTGCTCTCCTCGGCTACATGTGATTTGTACTCACATACAGTTGAGAGACATTTATTTTGGACTTTGCTACAGGCTCATGCTTTGCCTTCCAGCAAGCTCGGCGACTACGTAGGTACGACGCACCTGCCGGTGTATCTTGTTTGGCATGTACGGTAATTGGATTCTTAACTTCAGCGGAGTTTCTTTTTTAGACCCTGGCACCACGTGCCTACGTCACCTACTACCAGGCTCGGGGACTAAGTGGGCACACTTCACCTTGTGGTGAATGTGTTTGTTTAAATCGGCCCTCGAGCTTTGAATGATTAAAAGGATTATTAATATGCTCGGGGACTGCCCCGACCACTGCTTGAATAATGGTTCTCCTTGACTACATGTGATTTGCACTCACGTACAGTTAAGAGACATTTCTTTAGACCTTGCTACAAGGCTCAGGCTTTGTCTTCCAGCAAGCTCGGGGACTACGTCGGTACGATGCACCTGCCGGTGCATCATGATTGCCTGTATGGCAACTCGGTTTTCAACTAAACTATGAATTCTTTTTAGACCCTGGCACCACGTGCCTACGTCACCTCCTACCAGGCTCGGGGACTAAGTGGGCACACTTCACCTTGCGGTGAATGTGTTTGTTTTTTCAACGCCTACGCTTCTGATGTTCAAGGACGCTATGCTTCAAGACCACTTACATTTCTTTTCAGAAATACAAGTGGGCACACTTCTCAGGACAGAAATCTTTTCTTTTTTTTATAAGAGCACCATACATTCTTCGGACAACCTACTTCTCCGGTGATGACGGTGGTCGGAGGCGTCAAGGTTCCAAGCCTCGCTTGTCGGAGAAGGTGAAAATGGCGTGTCGCAGCATAATACATGATGCTCGGGGACTAGCTGTGGGGGTATTAACCCCTATACCCTTACGGCTAAGCTTGGGCTGGCCCGGATCGATGGGTTCAGTCCACCCGAAAAACAACGTGCGGCTCGGTCCACCTGATCGGAGTCCCGCACAAGGAATCAAGGCGGATTTGGCGACCAAGCAGGATCCTGGTCGGTTAGAATAGGAATCCTTGTCCGGCCACATATGGCAATTGTAACTGACTAGGATTAGTTTCCAGATCTGTAACCTTGCCCCCCGGACTATATAAGGTGGGCAGGGGACCCCTCTAAAAAACATCTCTCATTAACATACAGCAATACAAATCAGACGCAGGACGTAGGTATTACGCCTTATTGGTGGCCGAACCTGGATAAAACCTCGTGTCTGTCTTGCGTCACCGTCTTGTTTGGGGCTTGCGCATCTGTCTGCCGATAATCTACTACCTTGGGCATACCCCTAGGTAGACTGCCGACCATATTTCATCGACAAATGTAAATGCGCATCGTATATATATTTAGTGATCATTAAAAATAGGGGTTATGCACTAGGGCTTGCCTTGGGTAGGCGGTGGGTCAGCAAAGTCAGCACCAAAAGGTTCTGGGGCTCCCTCCTACACGAGGATCTCCTCCTCATACTCCTCAATGACTTCCTCATAATCATGTTCGTCCACGGGTATGAACTCTACTAACTCATGATCCACATGCATGAAATGATGATGCAACACTTATTAATACGGCAACAGCAACTCTTAAAATAAAAATACATCTATCAAGCTACTAAGAGAGTGCTACCGACTAAGGTGCTAAGTTGCCTACTGTTACCACTAACAAGTATGAAGCATGACGTATATTATCTAGGCAACTAAGGTATTCTTACTCCTAACACCTGAATTACTCTATATATAATAAAGCAAGAATAATAGCTACTCTATTCATCAACCTACGCTAGGGCTACAAAATTTACAGCAAGTACATAATGATCTAATGAGCCTACTATAAAAATTTTGTGGCTAAAGCTATCACCAATTTGCCATAAGAATTCCTACAATTATTAATCTACACAATACTAGCTTTCTAAGTTGAATTTATGAACCTATCATGATCATAGCTAACTATAAGCTAACTACTCTAGCAGATAGATGACATTTTTGTGAACCTAGCAAAATTTGTTTCACTATTTTTGGACATCTATAGAATTTACTATAATTTCTTAAAGTTCAGCTAAAAACTATATTGAATAAACAATTGTAATTCACTGGAAAATTAGAAAATTGATTTCACAGCGTGGCCCGTGAGCGAACGGCTTGGCCCACCCTGGTGTCCCATGCACGCATGCACAACACCCAGTGCGACCCACGCAGTGGCACGTGAACGCGGCCCACGGCAGAGACCGCACATGGCTGGCTCTTTTGCGAAAGAGCCCTCGTTCTCTACCCTATTCGCAAAACTCACTCAAGCACTATTTCACCAAGTCATGGAGTTTGCATCTACCACCCTTCCCTTAATCCAATTCATGCTTTACAAAGTCCCTGGCCAGAACTAAAAGAGGCCGTGCAACCCACACCACCATGGCACCCAACGTGCAAAGCACAATGGATCGATGTACGAAACGCCGCAATTGGTGAAGCCCGAAGGTGTGGCCATGTGCCGTGGTGGAGTCTGGCTGTGGCAACACTGGCGTCGGCAAAATAACCTAGCCCCGCACCTCTATTGCTACCCTTTTCCATCAATGGACTATAAGCAACAATATAGAAACCTTATTTGAAACGCTACTACACTCCAACTCACTGGCCACGGAGTAGCATCTACAGCATGTCTGCCAGAGGCGGCCATGCGCTTCGACAAGCCCTCGGCCCCAATTGATCCAATCATCTACCCTAGGAGTAGGAGGGCCTCACTAGTGACATGAAGGGTAGGCTAGACAAAGTCATGAGACATGGCAAGGTAGTTGACCACGTGCGCGGGAGTGTTCTGGTTCACGGCAAGCACGGCGACAGCGTTCCCGGCGACCTGCTACTCCACCGGTGAAACTGCTACATGATTGAGGCAACCAAGTCAAGGAAACACAAAAGCAATGCTTAATAGATACAATGGAGCAACGAGTGACATGAAGGGGTTGACAAAGTGAGGAAGGCAATAATTGATTTGTTGATGGCAAAACTCAACCGGTTCGTAATCATAGATGGAGAAGGGTCACAAGAGATGTTTGATAGATTGATGACTATGGTGGGCAAGATTAGAGGCTATGGTTGTGATGAGCTAGATGATCATAAGGTTGTGAAGATCATGTTAGAAGCTTACTCACCTAGAAATGAGACCATAGTGACTCTAATTAGAGATAAGAAGAAGTTTGAGTACTTCACACCAAATGATGTACTTAGGAGGATCTTGACATTTGACATGCAAAGAGAAGAAGCAAATGAGAGGAAGGAGGCTTGGTGAGTTATAAGCAAAGCTAGATGGCATAAAGATCAAGAATATAGCTCTCATGGCCAACAAATCAAGCAAGCATGGCTCTACTAGCAAGTCCAAGATCAACAAGCAAACTTCAAAAAGCAAGCCCAAAGCAAGCAAGCAAGTCGAAGAGCAAATAGAGACTACATCATCCTCAAGTGAAAGTGAAAATGATGATGATCAATATGAGAAGGTTGATGATGTTGCTCTCTTTATGAAGAGGTTTCAAAAGGGGCTAAAGAAGCAAGGTTCAAGGTAGTGAAGAGAAAGTTTCCAAACAAGAAGAAGAGGACATACTATAATTATGGTAGCACCGATCACTTCATTACCAAGTGTCCATATAAGATCAAAGACAACTAAGTACAAGAAGGACAAGAAAAAGGACAAGACCGACCATAGAAAGAGTAAGAAGTACATGGGAGAGGCTCATATTAGGGAATGAATGGGACTCAACTAGAGAGAGCACAAGTGAAGAGGATGAGAAGATTACAACCTGTAGTTATCCACAAGTCATCCTCTACAGGAAGACTCTTCAACAACATATCCGATGATGACTAATACTCCCCTCACATTTGTCTCATGGCAAAGGGTGAGAAGGTAAAACCAAAATCCAAGCCTCCTCCACCTCCTAGTGATTGCTCTAGTGATGATGGATCTAGTGATGAAGAAATTGACCAAATAACTAAAAACTTGGATGGAAAGACTAAATTATTCATCACTAAACTAATGTAGGATTTAGAGAGTGTCCAAGCCAAGCTAGAACCTAGAGAGGAGACTCTTATCCAACAAGAGGATCTCTACATTGCTAGCAAGGAAGCTCTTGCATTAGAGAGAAGTGAGGTGGAATCCTTGCTCAAGGCTTTGGCCAAAGAGCAAAAGGACCATGCTATCACAAAGAAAGCTAATAATTCTCTCAAGAAAAAGTACTGTGACTTTTATAAAAAACACAAAGAACTTGAGCTGCAATATGGCATTCTTTAGGATAGCAACTCACATCCCTCTAAGGCAAAGGAAACCTCTACTACCTCCACTAGCTAAGGTTGTGAAAAATATTATAATCTTAATTTGAATGCCTATTCCACTAACCTTGCAAACATGGAGGCTATGAAAAAGGAGATTGCTAGGCTCACCTAAGATGATTGGAAAAGAGTGCATGGATGGTAAGATCCAAACCAATGACAAGAAGAAGGATGAACAAAAGGGTAACAGTACAAGCAAGGAAGGCATCCCTTAATCAAGCATGGGCTCGGCCACACAAAAGGAGCCAAGACAAATGGAAGGAAGATAGTGAATGGCTATGAGTGTGTGTAGTTTGAGAGGAAAGGCAAAATTGGTGTAGAGCAGCCTACACAGACCATGGCAGGTGCAAGCATCCCTGAGCAGTAGTACCATGGTGAAGGGCAGTTGTGCCACATCCCGTAGAAATAGAAAAGCTACCAATTCTATTCCTGATCAGACTAAGTCCATGAAGAAGGTGTTCTAGCAGAAACAAGTTTCTTAGAAACCAAAGGAATCAATATGGGGCACCAAGAACAAGTATATCTATCAACCGAAGATCCATGAACCTCGACTAAAGTTTGACATCATGCTTTGTTTTAAAGAATAACAGCAGTGGAAAAGTGGTCGCCAAATATGTTTGAAAAGAAACCAACATATATAGAAACACTTCTATTTGGATTCCTAAGTTTCTTGTGACTAACATGCAAGGCTCCAAGTTAAGTTGGGGACCTAAATCTAGCAACTAAACTTATTTTGTAGGCATACTCCTCTAGTGGATCAAGTTGGGTGCTTGATAGCGGATGTACAAATTATATGACCAGAGAAAGGAGTATGTTCTCATCATATTCCCCAATGACACACTCAAATGAGAATATTGTCTTTGGAGACAATTCAAAGGGAGATGTGATTGGTCTCGATAAAGTTGCTATAACCCTTGAGCATTCAATTACAAATATTTTACATGTTGATTCATTGAGTTATAATTTGTTGTCCAGTTTTGCAATTGTGTGAGATGGGCTACAATTGTCTCTTTATAGATAAGGGTGTGGAAGTCTTTAGAAGGGAGGATTCCTCTATTGTCTTTATGGGATCAACTAAAGAATAAGCTTTACCTAGTTGATTTCAACAAAAGTAAAGCTAAGCTTGAGACTTGTTTAGTGGTAAAATCTAGCATGGGTTGGCTTTGGCATCGCTGAACTAGCCTATGTTGGGATGAGGAACTTGGCCAAACTTCTAAAATATGAACACATCCTTGGACTAACAAATGTTCACTTTGAGAAAGATAGGATTTGTAGCGCTTGTCAAGTCAAAAAGCAAGTTGGCATACCTCACCCACCGAAGAGCATCATGACCACCGAGCAACCATTGGAGCCAATACACATGGATCTCTTTGGACTAGGTCGCCTATGTAAGTCTCGAGGGTAACAAATATGGTCTTGTTATTATTGATGATTATTCTCGTTTCACTTGGGTATTCTTTTTGTACGACAAGTACCAAGTTCAAGGGAAGGTGAAGACATTTGTTAGAAGAGAACAAAAGGAGTTTGGTCTCCCAATCAAGAAGATGATAAGTGATAATGGGACCGAATTCAAGAATACTCTAGTCGAGGAGTTTCTTGATGAAGAGGGCATCAAGCATAAGTTTTCTACTCCATACACCCCTCAACAAAATGGTATAGTGGAGAGAAAGAACCGAACACTCATTAACATGGCAATGACGATACTAGATGAGTACAAGACGCCAGACCTCTTTTGGTGCTACACCGTCAACATCACTTGCCATGCCATCAACCGTCTCTACCTACACAAGAAGTTGAAGAAAACTTCATATGAGCTTCTAACCGGTAACAAGCCAAAGGTGTCTTACTTTAGAGTGTTTGGGTGCAAGTGTTTCATACTTAACAAGAAACCCAAAAGCTCTAAGTTTGCACCTAAAGTTGATAAATGTTTTCTTCTTGGTTACGAATCAAATAAGCATGCCTACCATGTCTTCAACAAAACCTCTGGGAGAGTTGAGATTGCAAGTAGATGTGACATTTGATGAATCTAATGGCTCTCAAGTAGAGCAAGTTGATTCAAGTGTTGTAGGAAAGGAGGACCCAGCATGTGAAGCAATCAAGCAATTGGCTATTGAGGATATTAGAACACAAGAAGATAAAGCCACTGAAGTGGAGGTTACTCAAGTTGCTGCTGCACCAATTTCTACTGACGTACCTAATGCTGAACAACAGCAGGCACCTACTGCAACTCCTACACATGGCAGTGCCACACCTGAGAGCGACAGTGCCGCACTTATGCAGTCAGCAACAGCTGATTCGACTCCAGCTCATGGACAAGACCTGCAACCCATATTTGAGCTAGAAGATGATGAAGGTCTAGAAGATGAACAAGAGGCCATTGATCACCCAAGGCTAAGGCAAATAATACAATGGGATCATCCTGTTGACAATATCCTTGGGAGTCTTTGAAAAGGGGTAACAACTTGATCACATTTAGCAAACTTCTATCAATTTTACTCCTTTGTTTTCTCTTTGGAGCCTCTCAAGGTAGAACAAGCACTTGGAGACCTAGATTGGATCATGGGTATGCAAGATGAACTCAATAATTTCAAGAGGAATCAAGTTTGGACCTTGGTGGAAAGACCCAATACCAATGTTATTGGCACCAAATGGGTATTCCGCAACAAGCAATATGAGAATGGCGGATGACAAGGAACAAGGCAAGATTAGTTGCTCAAGGTTTCACTCAAGTAGAGGGCTTAGACTTTGAAGAAACATATGCACCGGTGGCAAGGCTTGAAGCAATCTGAATGCTTCTAGCTTATGCCGCTCATCACAACTTCAAGCTATTTCAAATGGATGTGAAGAGTGCATTCCTCAATGGCCCTATTTAAGAACTTGTCTATGTTGAGCAACCACCGGGCTTTGAAGATCCCAAGTTCCATAACCATGTATACAAACTCCAAAAAGCACTCTATGGGCTTAAGCAAGCACCAAGAGCATGGTATGAATGCCTTAAGGAATTCTTGCTTAAACAAGGCTTTGAAATAGGAAAAGCTAATCCTACCCTTTTCACTCACAAAGTTGGTAAAGATATCTTTGTGTGCCAAATATATGTCAATAACATAATATTTGGTAGTACTAATCATACTTTTTGTGAGGAATTTAGTAGGATTATGGCCAAGAGATTTGAGATGTCCATGATGGGTGAATTAAAGTTTTTCCTTGGATTTCAAATCAAGCAAGTGAAGGATGGAACATTTATTAGCCAAACAAAGTACACCCATGACAATGCTCAAGAATTTTGACATGGTGAATGCCAAGCCAATCAAAACTCCTATGCCAACCAATTGACATCTTGATCTAAATGATGAAGGGAAAGCCATGGATACTAAGGTATGTCGGTCCATAATTGGCTCTCTACTTTATTTGTGCGCATCTAGGCCTGATATTATGCTGAGTGTATGCATGTGTGCTAGATTTCAAGCTAACCCAAAAGAGTGGCATTTGATGGCCATTAAGAGAATCTTAAGATATTTAGTACCCACTCCTAACCTTGGCTTGTGGTATCCTAAGGGCTCTAAGTTCGATCTACTTGGGTATTCGGATTCTGATTACACCGGTTGCAAAGTAGATCAAAAAAGCACTTCAGGGACATGTTAGTTTCTTGGATGGTCTCTAGTGTCTTGGAGTTCTATGAAGCAAAATTGTATAGACCTTTCCATCATAGAGGCTGAGTATGTTGCAACCGGTGCGTGTTGTGCTCAATTGCTTTGGATGAGGCAAACCCTTTGTGATTTCAGATGTCGCTTTACCAAAATCCCATTATTGTGTGACAATGAGAGTGCCATAAAGCTTGCAAACAATCCCATAAGCCACCCAAAAACTAAGCACATAGACATACGACATCACTTCTTGAGAGACCATGAAACCAAAGGAGATATCAAAATTCGTAATGTGAGCACCAAAAAGCAACTAGCCATATTCACTAAGCCTCTCGATGAGTCAAGGTTTTGTGCTTTGCATAGTGAGCTAAATATACTTGATTCTCATAACATGGTTTGAACTATAACACACCTTTTTCGATGAACTAGCATGCATAGGTAAAAAGAATTGCAAAGGTTTAAATATTGTGCTTCAAAATGATTTATCAAAGTTAAAAGTACATTATGATCATTGTTTGTATTGTTTACCTGCTACTGATCATAATGTGCCTAAGATATGTGTCCATATCCTATATATATAGAGTTATTTAGTTAGTAGCTAATTCCCTGTTGTTTCAGGATGTGCGGTAGTGCCGCGCTTTGAATTCCAATCAGAATTTTGCCCACAACTAGCAGTTACCAAGGGGCCCATCTCATTTACTCCTTTCCCCATCTGGCCCATGATAACTCTCTCCCTCATTCTTGCCTATATGCCATTGTACGCACGCGCTCTCGCTTCCTTGCGTCGTCGCGTCGTCGTCCAGCCACTGCCATTGCTCTTTCGACAATGCCCCATCAGTCCGCCAGGTTTCTCCCTCATCACCGATGGCCTGCTGAAGCTCTTGGGCAGAGCCCTTTCACCTCTTTCCTCCTCAATCCACTGAGAACCAAGGTGAAACCCTAAATTCTTCCCGATCTATGCAATGTGGCGATTCCGATTGTTTTAGATGTTTGATTGGAAGGTGGATAGTGGGATGCATGGTGTTTTGGGGATTGATTGATGTAGAAACTAGTGATTCTACTTTGGAGCCAAAGAAACTGTTGCAGTAGTGTTCGCGCCCTCTGCCCTGGCAGTGCCGCACCTGGGTGTTGTTTCAGGTAGTTTTAATTGCTTTAGGTTCGATGGTTGACTCACTCTTTCTATTTCAATCAGCTCTCAAGATCAAGAATTCATATTTACTAGGCCTTCTTCTAATCATACCCAATTGAATCATTGGCATAGACAATTTGGTACTTGCTGAGATTGTATAATGGGCTAGGAGTTAAGTTATAGAATAAGTTAAGTAGACATGAAGATGCAGAGTGCAGTTTTGGTGAAATAGCTAGGTGCGGCAGTGCCGCTCCTAGGCACGACAGTGCTGCATGACTAGGGACTAGTGCCATACCAGCTACTTCCCTCGCTTGCACTTTGACTCTTCTCAATTACTTAACTTATTTTATAGGTTAACCTCTACTCCCTATTTATACAGTTCCTGATCTTGCCCTATGTTTTTGCATATATGGCCTTCGAAGGTGAAGACGACCGAAGGGGGAAGAGGAAGCTAATAGAACCTCATGACAAGCCCATGCCTCATCATGGTTGTGGCAGGATAGCAGTAGTGCAGCAGCAAGAGGGGATGTCAGAGATAGGGGGAGGAGGGATCAGTTGATCTTGGAGGAGGAGAACTTGGAGAGGGCTAGCCATACCATTCCTCCTAGTGCTTGCCTAGACACTCGTCACCTTGAGGAGTTTGATAGAGCCTATATCACCGAGTATCCTGAGGAGGTCATTGTGAGGCATCCTAGTTGACACCCGTGCTCAATTATGCGGAAAAGCAAAAGATGGTAGAAGAAGCACATGAGAACAATCCCTATGAGAAGTCAAAGGATTTGGGGGTGGAGTATAGATTTTGGAATGAGTTTCATTCCAACTTTTATGCCTCTATGATCTTCAACTCCAAGAAGTCCAAGATTGTCAAGATATAGTATGTTGACTGGGAGGAAATGAAGGAGAAGAATGAGCCTAATTCAATAGAGTAATCAAGGCTTGTGAGAACTTTGGCCTCTCTGATCTCATGAGTTTTAGGTATAATTGGAATGAGGAAGTGCTAGCCTAGTTCCATGCTACCTTCTTCTATGACATCTATACCGATGAGATACATTGGATGACCGAGGGATGACACTACCATATTGACTTTATGACTTTCAGCCAGATCCCTAGGCTTTGGTGAGGAGGAGCGAGGCTTCACTTATATTCATGATGAGCCTAGGGTAGAGATCAGAGACATTGCCTACATGTGTATTGATAGGAGAAGCGTAGATGGCAAAGTTAGTGGCTTGCAAAGCTACTACTATATCTTAGAACAACCTAATCAGGCACACCATAAATTCCAAGGATGGAGCAGCTTCAGATCTTAATGGCTATGTGAGGAATGTGCTTGCTAGGTTTGCCCCTAGAGATGACAGGTTCAATGTCCCTCGATTCCTATGGCAGTGGCTGAGGATTGCCATGGATGATGGGAGAAAGGGGCTGCCCTATGCTCCCTATCTCATGTTCATGATTGAAAGTGTCACTGGCTATAAGTTTGATAAAGATGGTCTCCACATCATCTACAAGATTGAGAAGACCCAAGCCTTAGATGCTAGCAAGGCAGTAAGACACTCTCCCTCAGTTTAGGACATATTCGAGTCCTCCCGCTCTAGGTCCCGCAACGGTAAGAAGATGAAGAAGTTTAGGAAATGGATCAAGGTCATTTTTACCACTTGCACCTATGCAATGAGAATGGCCTATGAGGACCGGTTGGAGAACCGTGAGGTCAACCAGGAAGCTAGAGAGCAAGCAAGGCTGCCACCCCTTCCTCTAGTTGAGTCACCGCTGAGGTTTGATGACCTCTCTAGCCTCTTCGTCATTGATTCAGAGGGTGATGAGGAGGATGAGCAGCAAGAGTAGCCGGAGCTTGACCCTCACACGACTTTGGCATCGACCTTAGAGTCCTTGAGGAGGAGCACCAGACACACTCGCCACACTTCGAACACACATCGCCAAGGGAGGGCGATGGTGTCCTCTGATGACGATGATGATGGTGATGATGATGATGCAGGTGGTGGAGCGACTGGTGGTGGTGATGATGTCGATTGGGAGAATATCCAAGAAGATGAGGAGTGAGTTAGTTAATCTTTCTTCTTTTCTTCTCTTTTTGGTGTTTTATGCCAAAGGGGGAGAAAATTAGAGGGGTCAACTTCTTTTTTGATGCCATGGTGGTCACTGCAGCATGTGCTTCTTGTCCTATCAACTGAGAGAGTAGTCTTCATTATGTTGTAAGTTTGAGAGCCACTCAAAACTCTATTTATGTAATAATGCTATCTAAGTACTCTATATGTATGGGATATGGACATGTGTTGATCTGTGTTGTAGCCTATCATATAACTGTGCTAGAATATTCTTTTATATGAGTATTACATACTGTGTGGTGCCTAATTTTACCTGTTCTATTATAGCAAGTGTGGCAGTGCCGCACCCAGGCCCGGCAGTGCTGATGCTAAGGAGCAGTAGTGCTGCACCCAGCTGTCATAGCAATCTTTGTTATGCATGAACTGACATTTGCATTATGATTATATATCTGACACAGTATGCAGCACCCTATAGGAGTATGGATTTAGGGGGAGCCCTATCACTTTCACTAAAATATGAATCATGGCTTCTTATGCCAATTTAAGAATTCAATTCTCCATTCACACATTTAGAGGACGGCTCTACACCCATGGCTCAAAAATCTCAGTTGTATTTCATATCTTTTGTAAGCTCTAATTGGGTTGTCATCAATCACCAAAAAAGGAGAGATTAAAAGTACAATCAAGCATCATTTATGGGTTTTGGTGATGATGACTACACAATTAAAGAACTAATGAGGTTTATCAAGATGACAGGCAAGGAATCTATAATCGAGGATGTTATACGAAATGGAGGAGTCCCCAATTACAATTGTTGACGACTTCAAACTTAAAGGAGGTTTAATTTCCTTTTATATTTCGAATTCGAGTATAGGAAAAGCCATACAATAAAGGGGGACACAATGCTTAAGCTAACATGTGCTACCAAGTGCTCAATCCTATACATGCATCCTCAGCAATTCAGCCAAGATAGCCAGCATTTCAATTTTACCCTTGCTATCTTGCCTGGTGCGATAGTGCTACACCTAGAGAGAGGCACTGCCGCAGAGTGGCATTGTCGTAGTTGAGCCACGGCACTGCCGCGACTTAACTGACCATTGGGACTAAGGGGTATTTATACCTTTCCCATCCCTTTCCAATGGCTATCTCCTTCCCAATCATTCAGTTCATGAAAGAACAGAAGAGTGTTCTTCTCTCTCTCCTCCATTGGTGACCTTGAACTCCCAAGCTTCTCCATTGATTTCCTCAATCCTTGAAGAAAAAGGTTCCAAACTTGATTAGAGAGCAGATCCTTTGATTCCCCAACTCTAAAGAGCACTTGGTTCATGTTTTGGCCAGCGGTTGTGTTTGTTACTCTTAGAGCTTGGCTCCTAGCTGGCTAGAGCGTCGCCCGTGGAGCTTGCTAACTTGTGTGGCAGCCTTAGGAGGTTTATAACCATCTCTTAAAGCTAGTAAACTCATTCCTCATCTCAAGTATTAATCCTCTTGACTTGAGAACGAGGAAGGGTTGCAAAGCCCTAAGCCTTAGTGTCTAACCTCAACAACGTGGACTTAGGCAAGCCTTGGTGATGAGCTAAACCACGGGATAAATCCTTGTGTTACCTTGTGCTTGATTTACATTAGTTGCATTTCATATTGTTGTTGAGGTGATTTCTAGGGTTTGAGGCCGATTTACATTACTTGCATTTCATACCTGCAAGAAGCTCAGTAATTTCTCCGATCTAAGTTTCCATACTCAGTTTTTGAATTGTATCTCGAAGTTGTCTGTAGGTGCGATAGTGCCGCTATTATGGCTTGGCAGTGTCACGGGCTCAGAGCGGCAGTGCTGCGGGTGGAATTTGACAAAAGTTCAAGTTTTATTTTAACAGGCCTATTCACCCCCTCTAGGCTAACCAGAGATCCTATAGCGCAACTGCTTGACCGTTGGTGGCAACGGTCGGCTCGTTTGACTAGGACACATGGCAGCTTGCAAGTGGACACGGCAAGGCATCGGGCCAAGCGTCGAACGGTCCGACGACCAGTGCTAAGTGAGTCCGACGGTCACTTATGTGACCCAACAGCTCTATTTCATGGGGCGCTTCTATTTAAGCCTATGGCCATCTCTAGCTCACTCTCTTGGCCATTTTCATTGATATAGCAACCTAGTGAGCTAAGCCAAAGCCCTACCACTCATCTCCATCATTGATTCATCATCTTTGTGAGATTGGGAGTGAATCCAAGTGCATTGCTTTAGTGATCGCATCTAGAGGCACTTGGTGATTATGTTTCACTATGAGATTCACTTGTTTCTCTTGGTGGTTGCCGTCACCTAGATGGCTTGATGCAGCGAGGATCGTCAAGTGGATGAAGGTGATTGTCTTCGGCTCTGATCGTGGTGATTGTGAGAGGTTCTTGTCATTTTTCCCGGCGGAGAGCCAAAAGGTATTCTAGTGGATTGCTCATGGCTTGTGGATCCTCATCTTGTGTTGGTTGTGCGGCACCCGATTGCAGGTTAGACGTGTGATGCCTATTAGCGCGTGAACCTCCAAGTGAGTCAATCGCCACAACGGAGGCTAGCTTGCCAGCAAACAAGTGAACCTCGGTGAAAAATCATTGTGTCATCTTGTCTCTGAGGATTTCATTGGTATTCAATATATTGTGATTGATCTCTTACCACGGCGGTATACCTCTCTACCTATCTTTGCATTTACTTTCTTAGTGTAGCTAAGCTCTTTAGTGTAATTAGTTTTGAGATCTAACTTGCGTCTTGTCTAGTAGTTAGTGGGGCTCTTTAGTTAGTCTTTGAGAGCACACTAACTTAGTGGTAGTGACATAGCCTCTTATGTGTTATAGAGATCATAGATAACTAGAATTGAGGATAGGAGGCTTGCATTTTGAGTAGGCTAGCGCAACACGTGCTTCACTTCAAAATTATCTAACCACTTGGCTTAAGTGTTGTTGTAGAAATTTTTATAGGCTATTCACCCCCCTCTAGCCATTAGGAACCTTATAGCAGCGCCCGGACGCTAGCGCCTAGATCGGACGTCCGGGCGTTAGCAAGTCCCAATCTAATAAGGATTGTTATATAATGTGTTGTCTAAAGAATCTATAGTATAAAAATCGAGGTGTTTGGGAATCATGAAGTGTTTGGCTATCTTTATTATTATGACAATCTTGAGGATAAAATGACCTTTCTGCCCTTCTCCTCTTCTTTAGATCATCGTTCATCCGAGCAGGCTTGCCGAGGAGAGGGCAGTAAGTGGCGAGCCAACTTGTGGCATGTTTCGAGCTCATCACCATGAAGGTTGTGGCCACCACTGCAAGATCCAAGTGGGCTTGCCAAGAGTAGGGCAAGAGACGGCATGGCCACCACCGCAAGATCTCTGAGTGGGCTCGTCGAGAGAAGGGCAAGGTGCTGGTCAAGACAGCTTTTGCAGGAGATTGGAGCGGGAGGGTATGAAAGAGGTCGTGCTGACGAACGAGCACAAGGAGCAGCGCAAGGGAGCAGAGGCGTGGAGCGGGGGAGGAGAGGGAGGTGCAATGGATGGAAAATGCCTTGCAGTATAGGAAACACGAGGGGAAGGCTGCGGTATAGAAAACACGAGGGGTAGTGAAAGTTCGATTCTTTTCCTCCCTCGATTCCTAGTAGACAATCTAAAACACAATCAAGGGCGTTCAGGTGGGATTCTTGATTATTTTCACCTAAAATTTGATTATAAGTTGTCCCAAACACGCACTAAGTTTAATTAGATTTATAGAAAACATTATTAACATTTATATCTCTAATCCCTAAAAAAGTGTTGTATCTCTACTAGTATGTTTATTATAGAAATATATTCTACCATTAAATTAAATTAATAATAATTATTACGCATCATAAAATATATATTATTATATTTTGTATATATTTTATTATTTGTTAAAAAGATTTTGACTCTTTAAAAAGCGATATATAAATAAAAATGCCGGATAACATGCAAGCAATTGATTATGAGGCTATCAGCCCTAACTAGCCGACGACGACAACCAAGCGGCTGCTGGTTAATCGATTTGGACTCTTGCAGCTCTGAACTCTGAAGTCGGGTTGCAATTCTCTTGTGTTTAGTTTGCGTTAGTCACATGCATGGGGGAGCTACGATTGTGATTGTTCAGCAATCATATCAGCAGAGCAAGATTAGAGCAGGCAGGCAGATCTTTACGTGGCCCGCTAACACACGCTATTATTAATTGTCGCCATGCATCCATCTTAGCGTATGTGCAGTGATCAATAGCTAGCTAGCTTTACCTTTTCTAGACGTACATTGTTACTGTTTCAAGTGTCAAGAGATGGTGAATCGTTTGCTCATTTACTGTCGTGATCATAATTAATTCCATTCACTTCCACGTCAAAGTCTCGGCATCTATATATACCAGATGTTTGACAAGCGGCCACTGGTAACATATGGGTTGTTTGGTCCCCGGCCAACGCCTCCCACGCCAGTTGTGGCATCGTCGAAGCAAGGCGAAAAAAATGGCCACCACAACTATGACAAGAAGAATTAACGTAGCAAACCAAACACCAACCAGCGTGAAACCAAACAACCCTATAATATCCACCCAAATAAAGTTGCATGAGTGAGCTCGGCTCACCATGCGACGCGCAAGATGACAACTTATGTACAAAGAAACGGTGCAGTTGTAACAATTCGTGACGATCATTTGGTTGTGACGTGTCAATACGCTTGGTAAGGATACAATGAAGCCAGTTCATAGTACTCCCTCCATTCCAAATTACAAGAGGTCTTTTATAGCTTTTGTCATATACTTAGATATAAACTATGTCTAAATACACATAGTAAAAGATACAAAAAAAGCCAAAGCATCTTATAATATAATTTGGAATTGAGGGAGTATCTCTTAATGCCCGAGGCAAGGGCAAAACTAGGATATTTGGTTATTGGTGTTAGTTCTTTAAACATAGTGTTATAATACCAACCTAGAAGAAGAATTTGTTAATCTTGAAGAGGTCTCTAATGGAGTCTCCATGTTAACCTATAATAAGACACTCTAAAGAAAAATTCTAAGCAAGAAATCAGAAAATATCTAGCCTTTAATTTGGTAGACTATAATCTTCATCACCAATAATATCCATTGGGTCTATCACTTTTTTTTTTAAAAACTATGCATCTAAGCCATTATGAAAAATAAATAAAGTAACTCCCTAATTTTGCATTTAAATTAGTTGTCTCTTCAATTATGAAAGATAATTTAAAATACCCCCCTAAGTTGTATCTAAACTACCCACATCAGCCATTGTGTAAAAGATAATACAGAGTAGCCACCAAATTTGTTTTTAAATTACCCAAACATGCCATTAAGAAAGATAAAGAAAGTAATCATTTAATTTGAATATAAATTACCTAATATGCCATAAAACATAAATCAATAGATTCCTCAAATCCATGCCTAAGTACCAATAAATCAACAATGTAAACCATAAAGATGATGTGTGCCATAATGTAGATCAAGTGAACATACATTAGTCTATACTAGTGATGATAGTGTATCCATCGTAGAAAAATATTTGTTTATAAACCACATACTAATGAACTCATTTTAAACTATATTAATACTCCGTGGCAACAAATTTTCTAATTTGTTATTTTACATAAATTTAAACATTTTGGCTGAAATATTGCGACATATCCATACTAGTAATTTAATTCTAGCTAAACCACTGTGTATTCTTATATAACAATATTGCTATATATATAATGCTTCGGTGGAGAAAATAAATTTAGCATCTTGAGTGCTATGGTATAGGCTACAATGATGGTGTTTATGCCATTGTAGCAACTAAGAGTGTACTCTATGACCTATAATATGTTATTTGATAAAATAAAAAGGAAAAATGACAAAAAGTTAAAATAGGCGTTCGAACTTAACACATGGATAAAAATTTACAGCAACTAATAAGATAAATGTAATGACCCTAAACCTGAATTTGTTAAAAATTTTGACCCTGAATCCACCTCTTAATCAAGTCCGACTGATCTCTTGAAGGTAGGGTAGATAGAAGTGACGATGATAGTACACTACGATAAAGGGAGAGGGCTGCCAGCACCAAGGATAATTAGTCAAATTTTTGAGCATGTCCCATGGAGTGACACCTCCACACTACAAGGATGTACATAGCTAGACACCGTGATGCAAGCTAGTAGCTGAAGTTAGCAGAGGAGAGCCAGGCACGGTAAGCTCATCTATCACTTCATCAGTGCGTGCCCCACCATTACTTTCACGCGCTTGTCCGATTGCCTCATCTGGCTCCAACACGATGTGCTCCCTGAGATTTCTCCTGAGCCACCAAGGGCGGTGAGGCTTGGCACTTGGCAGAGCATGACAGGATGTTTGCCTGAGCTTGTGATACTGCCACCACACGGCCGGTGCCGCGTGCCTGGAAACTGCCTGCAAAGAGAAAGAGCTAGCTCAGCGATCTGATGCCTGCTTACGTTACAGCTTCCAAGCCAATGAAGGCGAAGCGCCACCCTTAATTGACTCACTTTTCCTGCACTGTCATCAGCTCTTGAGATAAGAGGCCAAAAAAAAGTAGTACTACCTAGGCAACTATGGCTTGTAAAAGTGGTTCATGTTTGACTAAGTTTTTAGTAAATAATATTCACAGTTATATCTTTAAATTAATTTATTATAAAAATATATTTCATAATTAATCTGATGGTATTTATTTAATATTATAAATAGAGATATTTTTTTATCTATAATTGATCAAACTTAAGGTACTAAAACATGACACTGTGCTTGAATTGTATTCTTTTGGAGACGGAGGTAGTAGCTTTCTTGATGGTACTGTAGATGTGATCTTAGCTAGATGACCATGATAACAAGCGACTCAACTACACCAGGGCCGCCGGACCTGCTGCCGAACAACGACCAATCAGCGGCTGCAATTTTGGACTCTTGCTAGCTTCGGAGCGATGACGGATGACTTTGGCAGGTAAGGCCAGGACTCTTGAGATTTCCCTGTGTTTGTGTCAGTCACATGCATTAGGATTAAGCTAGGATTGTGATTGTCCACTCCAGCTGGGCACTAACCCACACCGTTGTCGCCATCCTCATGCACTAACCCACGCCGTTGTCGCCATCCTGTGGCCCCATTCTCTTCGCCTGAAAAAACAAGCCGAAACACTCTTCTGGCTGATTTGTTGTGAGAGAAAAACACTGTTTCGACTAAAAAAACGAATTATAAGAGAAGCGAACAGAGCCATATGGCTACCAAGCTTAGCTATATACATGTACTCCAATGTGCATTGATTAAGCTAGCTTTGCTTTTTTCAGTGTTGGTCATTAGGGACAGTTTATCTGCTGCTTACATGCATGCATATATATAGGTTATTATTAGTTTAATATGTAGTTATGTACTGCTGCCTTCGTTACAAAGCAAATAACCTATCTTTATCCTGAGTTATACTATACTTCTCAAATTTTGACAAATATTTAAAAATATATATATCAGCATTTAAATGTACTATCAAGCCATATTTCTCGAAGAATTTGATAAAACTAATATGGTGTTATAGATGTTTGTGTATTTTCAGTCAACTTAGTTAAAACTAAAGGACAGAGGAAGTACGCTTGACAGTGAAAATCGTTTCACAAACGGCTTACTACATACTGATGAGATGAACATAATAACTTACTGTTCATTCAAGGCGCTTGAAGTGATTTTTCGACAAATCAATTTGTTACTGAGGCAATAGGCTATTACAGCAATAATCATTATTTCCAGTGATTCCCTCCTCGTTTATAATAACCGGCATGAACGCTATTTATACACTAGGATTGATCTGTACTGCAACTGAATGAGAGCCACTAAATGTTGCTCTTATTAATTTATTGCGAAAAAGAAATTGTTAGCTTGCATTGGTGCGGTGCTAGTCCTAACATCTAGCTTCATGTGAGACTACTTTCTTGCTAACCACTCAAGACTCAATAGAAGATGATAGACCAGCTCAGCTCTCGATCGGTCTATCGTTTACTGCTTTATTTTGTTGGTGATGATGGATCGCCATTAGTCTGTACTTATCATCGCTGCCATGGCAAATCACCTTTTCAGAAAGGAAAGATAAAAGTCTTGGTAGCTACCTTCCTGCGACAGGGCACATGTTAACCTTTGTCCTGTTCGATTGGCTGCTAGGTCATGGCTCGTTGGTTACAAAACGAACAGGGCGCATGTCTGTAAACGTCAAATTTCCACTGTTTATACATGTCCCCACGAATTGCGTTGGCAGGTGTTCCAATATGGCACATCATCCTGGATGCGTGCAGGACGAGAACTTGTTCAGAAAGAGCATGCAAGCGCTTTGCGCGTGTGAACACTCGTGTAGTTTTTTTTTTCTCTGTGCGTACTATCGATGTTTTCGGACTACTAACGAGTAAATTTATATTTGCGTGTCTAGGCTCAGATAGTGTGCTTCGGAGGATACAAGGGTTTATACTGGTTCGGGCGGAACGTCCCTACGTCCAATTCGCTGCTACTCGTGTTACCGACACTTGGTTGACAGTAGGGGTTACAAACAGGTGAGAGAGGGAGAGGGATCCTAAGTCTCTGATGGAAGAAGTGAATGGGTGCTGAGAGCTCGCTTGCCGCTCAACCATGTGCTCATGTCGTGCTCTTGTGTCAAGATCCCCCCCCCCTCTTTCATGGGGCGCCATGCTTCCCTCTTTTATAGACGAAGAAAAAACGAGGGTTACAGAGGAGGAAAAGGAGAAGAACGAGAGAGAAGAATGCTTCCAAGGTTGTCGGGTCCTTCTTCTCCTTCATGCGGGTCCCGCCGATCCTGTAGATATCAACAGGGACGGCTCCATGTCACGGCCCTGTTCAGTCACTGGCACCATGAGTAGACGTCATCTGCCGGTCATGGCATTCCACTCTGTCCTGGCGGACGTCATGGTGAACTGACGTGCCTGTCAGCGTCCGTACGAGGATTAGGCATAACAGCACCGGCACGTCCGAGACTGTTCTTGATGTGAATCCCCAGGTATGGCCCGTCATGACCACGGGTTACATCGAGACGTGCCAGCCTCTTCCCTGGGGTCAGAGTTTTGACCCAGGCCCATACGCTTGGAACTGGAGTGGTTGGCGGCGGTATGGGTCCCCGTCGGACGAGACGGAACCCGTGTCCTTGAGCATGCAACCTTAGGCGAGACGGAAATCGCGTCCTTAGGGTTGGGCGAGACGGAGCCCTCACCCAAAGGGTCGGGCGAGACAGAACCCGCAGCCTCGAGGTCGGGCAAGACGGAGCCCCGGCCTCGAGGTCGGGTGAGACGGAGCCCGCGGCCTTGGACGAGACGGAACCCGCATCCTTGAGCCCGCACCCAATAGGTCGGGCGAGACGGAGCCCGTGGCCTCGAGGTCGGGCGAGAAGGAGCATGTGGCCTTGGGATCTGGCGAGACATTTTAATACGTCTCGAGCCATCCGGAGAAGTCAACGTGGGCGCTAACTTTCTTGCTTTGGGTATCCTAATATCGATACCATGTACAATATATAATATATATATATATATATATATATATATATATATATATATATATATATATATATATATATATATATATATATATATAGGGAGAGGCTATTCAGTAGCCGGCTACAAAATAAGTTACTCTGTAGCCACCTCCATTTACTATAATTTTATATACTAATTTACCATAATATAAATACATATTTACGATAGTTGGGTTACTATAACACATGGGGATATTTACCATAACGTTATATTAAACCACTTAGTAAGGAGTTACTATAATCTCGTAAAATAACATAGTAATTATCGTAACTCAAAGTGGCTACAGAATAAGTTATTCTGTAGCCAGCTACAGGATAGTAGTTCTATATATATATATATATATATATATTCAGTAGCCAGCTACAAAATAAGTTATTTTGTAGCCACTAGCGACCTCCATTTACGATAATTTTATATACTAAGTTACGATAATATCAATACATATTTACGATAGTTGGGTTACTATAACACATGGATATATTTACCATAACGTTATAGTAAACCACTTAGTAAGGAGTTACTATAATCTCATAAATTAACATAGTAATTATCGTAACTCAAAGTGGCTACAGAATAAGTTATTTTATAGCCAGCTGCAGGGTAGTAGTTATATATATATATATATATATATATATATATATATATATATATATATATATATAGAACTACTACTCTGTAGCTGGCTACAAAATAACTTATTCTGTAGCCACTTTGAGTTACGATAATTACTATATTAATTTATGAGATTATAGTAACTCCTTACTAAGTGGTTTACTATAACGTTATGGTAAATATCCCCGTGTGTTATAGTAACCCAACTATAGTAAATATATATTGACATTATGGTAAATTAGTATATAAAATTATGGTAAATAGAGGTGGCTACAGAATAACTTATTCTGTAGCTGGCTACTGAATAGCCTCTCCCTATATATATCACATGCATGTTGCTGTGTGTTAAGTAAACATCTCGTCATCGACGGATCGACGTGTCGACGCATGCATGGTATGGTACCTGCAGTATTCCAGAGCAAGTGATCGATGTCTTCTAGTAGGTCGATCGTGTCGCAAGTCCTAACTACCGATGGATCGGCCGAATGCTGCAAGCAATGCAAGAGCCCCGGCCAGTGCGTTTTCCATTCAGAGTTGGAGAGCTAGCAAAGACCCTTGCAGTCAGGCAAACCAAGTTCTTCCAAGAAGAGAGCTACTAACTAACTAGCCACAACTTTGCCAAAGACCCAAGCAAAGGCAAGAACAGCACCTATAAACAGGCACAGCCGGTAGACTCAGTTTCTTGGTGAGTCTTGTGTCCTATATATATTCAAATACAAATTTAGCTGATATTTAACCTTTTTTTTACAAGGCCCCCAAAACGTAAAGTGAAAAAAATACAAATAGAGTACATTGCACTGGATAGAATGAACAAATAGAGAGATACGTACGGTTCATTTTATAGTTCCAAGTTCAATATTTTAACTCTGTGGAGAAGGGAGAACCATATGCATAGAGAGAGCACACAATTATATATGGTCTAATTGTCCATGCAGGATAGAGATGCAGAGATAGATAAATGAGACCATATATATGGAATGGTCTAGCTATATATAGATCTAAGATTAGTTATTGCATGAATCATATATAGACCACGTACTAGTCAGAGCTTAAAGCACCTGATGATCAAAGAGAAGACTAGTAGCTAGAGCGAATTAGCTAATACGAATTGCGCCGGATCGGCCGGCCTAAGAAGGAGATGAACTGGACGTACGCGCGCCGGCAGATGCGGCGGCACGCAACAACTAATCAACAAGCTAAGAAGCATGCGAGCATCTGATCAGAGCCTGAGAGACAAGTCGATCTCCTCCCCGTTCCGGCCGTGGGCGTGGCCGACGCCGAGGCCGAGGCGGCCACAGCCGCCATCAGCGGCGGCCGTGTCAGCACCCCAGCCCATCACGACGCCCGGCGGTGGCGCCGCCTGCTGCGCCGTGGCGTCGTCCTCCCCCGCGGGCCGCGTGGCGTCGTAGTAGTACGTGGTCGTCGGCGCGAGCTCGCCCCTCCTGTTGCTGCTTTCCGGCGCCGCGGCATGGAAGACGACGGCCGGGGACGACGGTGGCGGCGCGACGGCGAGGATGTCCCGGCTGCGCTTCGCGAGGGTGCGCTCGAGCTTGTGCGCGTTCTGGTGGCCGCCCAGCGCCTGGGAGCTGTGGAACTTGCGGTGGCAGTAGTTGCACGAGAAGGCCTCCCCCGGGAGGTGGTCGCCGGCGACGGCCCCGGGGGCGGGCACGGCGGCCGAGCGATGGAGCCAGGGGGCTGGATGGAGCGGAGATGGGTCCAGGCACAGGTCGAGGTTGACGCCATGAACGTGCGACGTCGGCGCGTTCTCCATCGATCGAAGGAAAAAAAACGGAACTTTTGTTTCACAAGTGCGAGAAGTGATGAGGCGTGATGAGAGCGCGTGTTTTCAGGGTAGTACTAGAAGCCAAGAGGGCGAGAATGCAGTGGCTTGAGCGGGGTATATAAAGAGAGGTGCCGGAACTGGATGGGTTGTACGCTGGCCGGAAGCCCGGAACACGCACGTCTTCCGCGACTAATTTCTTCTACATACACTAGAAAAATTGGAGGAGAATATGCAACTCCGAAGTGATGCCTCCCTAAGTTAAGTGTGGCATGTGGAAAATTTGTAGGGTGTTTGGTCTGAGAAATGACCCCGTTCTGAGATGGTATGTCATGAGTCCTTTTATTAGCTTTTAAAAAAAATAAGATAACGATGGATTTTTAGTGGTGGAACATATTTACTCGGGTTTAAGTCCTTGACTTGGCACGAGTGTTCGTATTTTTCTGGATTTATTCTAGGATTTAAGGGCGCTATACTTTCGGTGGTAGGTGACGTCCCCGTCTACAACGAGACGCATGTGATGACTTCGTGAATCTCGTGATCTACAGGCTCAATCGCGGAGGTGCTCATAAGAGTAGAGTTTATGTACAATATATTCATAGATGTGAGTGTGTATATGTGTTGTGAGCGTCTACGTTGTACTATGTAATTCTGGAAAAAAAAAACTTATTACATTTCACAAACAAACATCTTATTAATTTTAACTACCTAGGTGTCCGCAATCACGCCGCTAGTATACGCTAGCCCAAATTAAACTTAGTTATTCTCGTCCGTTACACTCTCGTGTTCTTACTCTTACAGCGTGGCATCGGCCTTTCTCGGCATTATTTGTTGTCAGAAATAATGTTTCCACCGCCGTGACTTGCCAGTAATTTTTTTTATTCATGCGTGCTGCATCATAAATAATGGCTTCTTAACTATTTTTGGTCGGCTTGACACTAGGCTACACCTCGTTAGGGATACAAACATGCTTCTATCCGATCCCTACAGCTCGCTATCAACATTTTAGGCTGCATTTTGTTTCTTCACAAGTTGACGCTATAATCTTGAGGTATGGGATTAAAAAGCCTGGTTGTTACCGATGTTGGTTGTTGGTACTCGCATGGATTGCTCCGCCCACCCCATCTGCATTTTCCTAGTAAGTCATTCACCGTTATATTGGGTACCTAGTCTGAGCTCCTCTCCCATTTCAACGCCATAACATTTGTTTTTTCCTCCACGTACATTATGGATATATTGATCAGTCTTGTATCGGATTTTTTTTTCTTATTTACGTTTTCTCTTTACTTTTGGTTTCTTTATACATATCTTATTAATAATTGTTTCTACTTTATTTCTTATATATCTATGTCTATATAATATGAAAAATTCTCTCCCCTCAACTTTCGTCCTTCACTTCCCGGATTCCATCTATCCCCCGCTCCCTCGAACATAAGGGGCATGTCTGGTTTTTTTTAAAAAAAATAGTAGCACGTAATTGGTATTATGTCTAGTCCATGACTCGTCATGATCTATGCTTATACGGGTGTAAAGCACGATCTGCTAGTTTTATATCAAGAATGGTGCATTTATCAATATGTGTATGGTTTTTATATAGGGCCTGTTTGGTGCGGCTCCGCTCCGTGTGCTCTCGTGCTGGAGCCGGAGCCCTTTTACCGAAGCCCGAAATCGTGGCTTCGCCTGCCGTACGAGAAAATGGCTCCTCCTCACTCATTCCACGCTGGAAACGCTCCTGCAACCTGCATCGTTTGGTGCGGCTCCACTGCCGGCGCCGGAGCCAGAGTAGTGCGGGAGCCGCACCAAACAGGCCCATAATTTTAGGCCTTGGGAGCAAACCAATAAACTTCTTTTGTTGGTCAAATATCAAGATAATGCTACGGATGTTTTTGATGAAACTAAAGATGGCAACGGGGAATTCCCCGTCGGAGGTTGCCTCCCCATCCCCGTCCCCGTCCCCGCCAAAGCTCACGGGGACGATTTCTCCCCCATCTCCGCCCCCGCGAGGGAAAAAATCCCCGTCGGGGATCCCCGTCCCCGCATTTGTTCATCACCATTCAGGTTAATTCATCATCATTCACATGAGTTCATCGACACAATATTAGAGTACACCACGAATCACAATCCAAAAATAGCTAAATAGCAAGAAGCAGGATATTAATCATCACAAAGGTGTAGAACTAGGGTTATTGATGTTATATATACTCAGAAGACATTGGGCCTTCGTGGGCTGGTTGGGCCATCAGGAAAGAGAGCAAAGCCTGTATATAAACGGGGCGGGGATGCGGGTATCGGGGACGGGGAATGCTCCCCCAGACCCGTCCCCGCCAAACCCGACGGGGGACGTTTTCTTCCCGTTTAGATCCCCGTGGAGGCATATTTGACTCCATCCCCGTCCCCTAATAGAGGAATTCCCCGCGGAGAATCGGGGATCGGGTCCCCGTTGCCATCTTTAGATGAAACTATATGCGTTGTCAGCATTACACTCGTGTTGGTCCGTACGCGCGTTGTTCTGTTCCATATATAGACGCACCGCACACAGTCAAAAATGTGAAGCTACCGCTGAATCTGAAGCGCATCCCATCCATCCATGGAAGCACAGCACTGCTGATGCACTGCACGGAGTGGAGGGTGGGCCATGGGTGGGGAAGACGACGAGGGCGAGGAACGATGGGCAGGGGGGCCCACCACGCAGTCAAGTCGTTGGGTGTACAGTGCACATCGACAGGCAAAAGGGCCGCCCGGGTAGTGATGGAGTGGTGAACAATGCAACACGCGCGTGTGCGTGAATCCAGTACACGATGCGACAACGCGATTGCTGCTGTGTCGACAGCCGGCTGGATCTCATCTCCCTCAGATATTCTCCGTTCAGGTGTGGGGGTCTCAACTCTCAACTGTGCCTCCCGCTGAGAAAGACCACGCCTTGCATGAGATCGTCTGCGCCGCGCCGCGCCGCGCCGTGGCCGCGTCCGCCGAGCCGCACCCCATCCTCCTGCTCCTGGCGCACTGCGACCTCGTCGTCGATCCTGTTGTCCGCGTGGCAGGTCTGCTCCGCCCGAGCGCGATCCTAGTCCCTTGCTCCGGCGTCCACGAGCCGGCCCCTCCCCATCGACCACCCGATCCCTGCCGCCGGCCATTCCATTGCTGCTGCTAGCCCTCGAAGTGCCGAGGGTAGACCTTGGAAAGGGACGAGGGGAGGGGCTGGTGTCCGGCTGCAAGGCCGCAGCACCCGCCATGGCCGGCAAGTTCGGCTAGTGCTTTTCGCCTCCAATGTCGCCTGCTCTGTTTGTTGCATTCGTTGGACAGGTAAAATTTGTGAATATGTAATGCAGGTACTTAGTTAGCTTGAATTGTACCTCTAGTTTGATTATTTGGTACTTACAAGTAAATGTGATGACATAGGTAGTTGATTTACTTAGTGAGATAGGTATGTAGATAGATACATACATAGATACATAGATATAGCTAGATAGCTAGTTGTATATTTAGTTATTTAGGTAGGATTTAGCTATTTAGTTACTAGATTATATCTATATACTTAGTTATTAACCTGTTTACTTAGGTTGTAGTTAGTTAGTATGTATTAGATAGGTACTATATGAAACTACTTTGGACTAAACGATCTATGTTTGAATTTATGTATGAACTAATAGATGGATAACCTAGTGAGCATATATCATGGAGGCACCGTAGAAAGAAATCGCTATGGATATTTTGAGTTTGTTCATATGAAAAGCGTGTCTATGTTATTCAATGAGAAGCCTTCATTTAGTGAGTTGGTTGCAAGGGATTCGAAAGGAGCTACATTGCCACGGAGATAATGGCATCACAGTTGAAGGGTGTACTTCACCTAGGTTCCCCTCCCAACATCATAAGGAAGATGGTCCTAATTTGGTGTGCGGATGAGTGGAAGAACTTTGTGAGATCAGCTATGAAGAGTCAGTTCTAAAGTTTGGATGTGGTTGTGCGTTGGGTGGTACTTGATTGCATCCCTCATGGGTTTTCCCCATAAATAGGTTAGCAGGCACACTTTGACCCTCCCATCCCTGAAACCTGATATGGATGTGGAGGTTGCACCTATGGTTCTAATGCTCAATCTACCCCCAATGAAGTTGTTGGAGATGCTTGTCGGACTAATGATGTTGTGGCAGATCCTCCTCATGAGATCCCTTTGACACAGAATCATCTGAGTAAGTGTCTTATCTGCATCGTTATTGGGAGCTTACCCCTTCCTTACATCCATTTTTATCATTCTTTCCTCGTATTTCTACTTATGTTGCAGGAGACATTCCTAACAATATGGATGTGCCCCCTGTTGCTGCGCAAGTGCCCTGTGGAGATGGACTCCGTGGCTCCAATAGTATTGAAATTATGAATGATTCGGAGCCATATGAGATGGCAAGGGATCTTGATTCTGATGATGATCGTCCTATTGGATAGCTGGCGGAGAGTGACGTTGAGATGCTGAGCCGTATCTTTCCTGGCCGTCGTGATCCAAGAGTTCACGAGTTTAGTGATCTTGCTCATTCCGATCAGGCATGTGTAGAAGGACGTGATGATCAGCTGCTAGAAGCTCCTGAGGCCAGCCCTAATATGGTAATTTAGAAGGGTAGGGTATTCAAGGACCTCCCTGCATTGAAGAGGTGGTTGTAGGCGTTTGTAGTGATACGAAAGAGACCTTACAAGGTCTTGCATTCATATACAAAGCGCTGTTACACAGTTGTGTGCGACAAGGAACGCTGCCCATGGAGGGTTTGTTCAAGGAAGCCAAAGGTCACTGAAAAGTGGAAGATCACAAAAGTTGTCGGGCTACACAATTGTGTTGACCATGTGCTCATACTGAAGCATCGATAGTTGACATCTACCCTCATTGCCAAGCGGTTGATGGGAATATTGCAAGGAGAACCCAACATAAAGGTTAGGACAATTATCAGGACTGTTGAGGCGTTGTATGGAGGTTATGTGATAACTTATGGTAAAGCTTGGAGGGCTAAGCAACAGCGTGAAAGATGATATATGGGGACTGGGAGGATGTGTATGAATAGCTGCCAGTACTTTTCAATGCAATCAAAACAGTGAATCCAGGCATGAATTATGAATACATCCTAAAACCAAATGCCTGGAAGGATGGGAGGCAGATATTCTTCCGTGCTTTCTGGTGCTTCCCTCAGTGTGTCGAGGCCTTTAGGCACTGTCGTCCCATCTTTTCCATTTATGGTGCATTCTTGATTGGCAAATACCTAGGGCACACTTCTTATAGTCCATATCCTGTGATGCGAACAATAAGTTGGTTCCTTTAGCATTTGCTTTGGTTGAGAAGGAGAATAATGATAGTTGGGGATGGTTCTTGAGGCTAGTCCGGATACATATGGTTAGGCCTGGTAGGAAGGTTGGCGTCATATCTGATAGGCACCATGGCATACTTAATGCCATGCGAGAGCAGATAGAGGGGTATGCACCTTTGCACCATAGTTGGTGTACTCAAGCACCTTGCTGAGAATCTAATCCGGAAGGATGGTGTGAAGGATAACTTTGATCTATTCTAGGAGGCTGCTCGACGGCTTGAGGATAAGTACTTTCTGAAAAAGTTGGAGCAGGTCAGAACCGCATCAAATGCAGAAGGTAGACAATGGCACATAGGTTTGATGAGGGATTTGGAGAAATGGATAAGAGCTCACGACGTCGGTGGATGGAGGTACAAGTTTTAGTGCAGCAACATGGCGGAGTTATTCAATAAGTTGCTGTTAGGGATATGTGGTATGCCCATGAATGTAATCATTCAATTCACCTTCTACAAGCTTGTTGCCTGGTTCAACGATAGACACGCCCTATGCAATGAAGTTGTGGAGTGATGGAGAGATATGGGCTCCAAAACTAAAGGCACACCTAGAGAAGGCAAATGAAAGGGCGGGCACACATGAGGTTACATTGTTTTGACCACACCACAGGGACTTATTAGGTCGAGCATAGGGGTGGTACAACTTCCAACAGCGAGGTCCGAGAGTCGAGGATGCATGTGGTAGTCCTCTAAGATTTCATATGCACTTATGGTAAACCAAGGCAGTACCACTTTCTGATGGCAGGGAAACAGGAGGCTATGACCCGTCTCCACGTCAGCAGAGACAAATTTGATTTTGGTTAAATTTAATTGGGACAAAATAAAAAGAACATGTATTGCAAGTCCATACTTCCATAATTCTTATATTTGCATAAAAATTATGTTAATTACATCTTCAAAGAGAACGCCCCTGATTAAGAGTTCCAACATGAGGTACATGAAAAATAAAATTACATCCTATGGCTTCCTATTACAAACTACAAAAGAAAACAAAGTCTTCAGTCTTGTAGTCGTGAATGAATGCATGTGTATGTTTTGCACTTTGGCCATGTCATTTCTTGCATGAATAGTGCATTATATCATGTATGCACGTGGTTTACTTTGAAGATTAAATTTAATATGGCCTCATTAGGCCATGCAGAACCATGAATAATTGACATGTTTTGGTATATGTAGATGCACTCAATATATGGTGTAATATTTTATATGGGCAAAAACAAGGTGATTATCTTGTCAAGATTCAGGAAGATATGTTGTTGCGCCAAACCTAGGCGCGACGCATGGAGTTGATTTGTTTTATCAAAATTAGCATACAAGCTCATGACATGGTATTTGGCCAAAGATTCACATGTACTTACGCTATTTTATTTTATTTAATTTAACGGCTTAGCTAGACATGACCTTTTATAGATGCAAGCTAACTAAGTGCGAGATTTAAGTTAGCCGTGTTGCATGGCATTTGGAGGGCCTACATGCGGCATAGTTGACATGTTTATCCAAATTAAATGTAAATTATGATGATGGATGAATCTGGCCATGCTTATTTGAACAAGCCGAGTCTACATATTTGTAACATTTTTGTTATTTTATTTGGCTGTAGCGCCGCAGCTGGTTAATTAGCATCAACGGTCATGGCTTGAGATTTAACATGAATTAATAAACATGTTTCACTTAGTTTTTTATATATGGTTTAGCGGGGGTTCGGATGAAGGCCACCTAAACACATAAAATGAACATTATTTTATAATCTATTGGCTAAGATAGCCACCCTCGGAGTGACCATTTGATTTATTTTGTCTCTACAAAATTTATTACATATGAATGCAGCGTATCTGTTGATTTTGAAGCAACGCTAAATTGGCACTTTTCGTGATGCTTCTCGTGCAAGCCGGAGCAGGCATGCTAATTAGACCGAAACGCAATGCTAATTTGCATGTAATTTTTATTTTTTTATAGACATAGGACATGCAGATGTCAATTGACTTTACGTGGTTGCCGGTAATCTTGGCAGGGGTTTACTATACTTTTTCATCGACGCAATCTAGTTAAGAGCAAGACTTGCATTTGACTTTACCAGTGAGATGCATACCAGTATAATGCACGAATACAGGAGGTAGCGTGCGGTTCGGACGCTAGCTAGTTAGTTTGTACAGAAAATAATAACTAGCCAAAAGATGAATATATTTATATACACTTATATATGCAGTACGTTGTCAATGTCTTGTTTTTTATATAATTTTATTTGCACATATGATTGTTTCTATGATTTGATAGAAACCTATGCATGATCTTTCTTCATGGTAGTAGCATACGAGTTCTTTATTTTCTTTGATGCAGGATAAGAACGGGCCGGCATTGCTGTGGCCAAAACACATGTAGATTTATTTAAATATAGAGCCGATTCGTGTCCATATTAAATTTACCATGAACCTGGGTGGAGCGCGTCCACCAATTTTGTGTCATGAATCTTTAACCAGGTTGGAGCCAAGATTACGTCCAACCGAATTTTCACCATGAACATAACCAGGGTGGAGCCACGGCGCGTCCGACCCAAATTTCATCGAGCCATATTTGCTGGCCTTTCACACCTTTACTGGGGCACTGAAGCCCATGCGCATAGCGTGGTCGTGGCACTGTTGGCCAACCTTTTACCGGGGCTTGTAGCCCATGCACATAGCGCAACCATCACCATTTCTTTTACCTTTTACCGGGGTAAGACCTATGTGCACTGCTCATCCACAATGACATGGGCCAGCCGTATACCGGGGCACGACAAGTTGCCGGTGAAGATTTGGTTGTCGGCGAGCACTGTGAAGCTGTGAAGATGAAGAGAGAGGAAGCGAATCAGATGAACGCCATGATGCGCTTCTCACCTTCCCCTGGAACTGCAACTGGTGCAGCAACGGCTGTCGTAGGCTTCTGGCCTCTGGTGATGCGGCAGAGAGGCAGCCTGGTAGTGTGATCTCATTGGGACGGCAGCAGCTTTGGAGGTGGTTGTTGGGAAGATGAGAGCGGCAGCCTAGCGGCGTATCTGAGCAGCACTGGCAGCCTGACGGAAGAATCTGATCGGAGAGCCCAGGGT
>NW_027097254.1:0-40000 GCF_019320115.1 Miscanthus floridulus
CGCATAAGGCCGGATGTCATGTTTAGTGTATGCATGTGTGCAAAATTTCAAGACTCACCAAGAGAAAGTCATTTGAAGGCTATAAAGAGAATATTGAGGTACTTGAAGCATACACAAAATGTTGGTTTGTGGTATCCCAAAGGAGCAAAGTTTGAGCTAGTTGGTTACTCTGACTCGGATTATGCGGGATGCAAGGTTGAAAGGAAGAGTACCTCGAGCACATGTCAATTGTTGGGAAGATCACTTGTTTCATGATCATCAAAGAAGCAAAATAGTATTGCATTATCAACCGTCGAAGCCGAATACATATCCACCGGTAGTTGTTGTGCACAAATACTTTGGATAAAAGCCACTTTGAGTGACTTTAGAATCAAGTTTAAGAAAGTGCCATTGCTATGTGACAATGAGAGTGCAATCAAGTTAACCAACAATCTGGTTCAACATGCAAGAACAAAGCACATTGATGTTCGCTACCATTTCATAAGAGATCACCAACAAAAAGGGAACATTTGCATTGAGAGTGTAGACACCGAAGATCAACTTACCGATATATTCACAAAGCTATTAGATGAGAAAAGGTTTTGCAAGCTAAGGAATGAGTTGAACATATTAGATTTCTCAAATGTGTTGATGCACCCCCACTTATATGACATGCCTCTCATTCGAGCAATCCAAAGTAAAAGTTGATTGGCATGGCATACATCCTTGCTAAGGACATGATTAGTGCATCTAGTTATCTCTCAATTTTAATAGGCTCATTCATGAAAATCAAATGAATTTGATGTTTGTATGGTACCACTATTGCTTCTATACTTGACTTGATCGAGTGGTAGCATATGATATGTTTATGGGCTTGTAAACCTAGTGTTTAATCTAGAAAATGAGCTCTAAGTGTTTAACTCAACATGGTACAAGATAACCCTTATTTAGAGGTGTGAAGAAGTTTGTCCTTGGATCAAACCGAGTTAAACATCTTTGGCAAGTATTTTAGATTGAACCAAATTTGGAAATATGATCCTCACCCCATTGATTGGCATTGATAATCTCAACATATCTATATTTTGAACCTTTGTGCTCATTGATGACAAAGGGGGAGAAAAACAAAGATATTAGTACACGGGGAGAAAAACAAAGATATTAGTGTACTAAGATAGTGAAAAGACAACAAAAAGGAGAATTTGACATAGCGAGAGAGATATGATAAAGGAAAGGAATCAATTAAAATTTTGAGTACACAAGTAGGGGGAGCAAGCTCATGAACTTGTATGGTGCATTTGATGTGCATTTCATATGTTTGCTTGCATGGCACAAGTTTTAAATTTTAATATCCATGCTTGTGTGGTATATGCTAGTTGTATGTTTGAATGATGAAATAAAAATCTAGCATACATAGGTTATCTAGTGATTTCATTTCCAAGTGTTTTCAAGTGGTATCGAGCTAACTATGGTGCTAAGGATGGTATAATGGTGCAATTCAATTGGTATCACGCTTCAAAGGTCCATCTTTTATACCTTAGCATCATTTGGTAGACATTGCCTCCTATATTTCTTAAGCATATGTGCAAGCTTCAATCCAAACTCTTAGCATATATATAGGGGAAGCAATTGCTATCAATTAGGGTTCATGAAACTTGTCCATATCCTTTACACATGGTAAATATGCTTGGACAAGCAACATGGATTCAATTGGATTTCAAATTCATATCTTTGTGAGGGTTGTCATCAATTACCAAAAAGGAGAGATTAAAAGCTCTAGTTTGGTTTTGGTGAATTGATGAAACCCTAAGTGCGAACCTAGTTTATCAAGTGATCACGAGACAAGTAGCAGATTCCAAGTGATAAAGCAAATGAAGACCATGACATGATGATGGTGATGCCATGGTGATGATCAAGCGCTTGGACTTGAAAAGAAGAAAGAGAAAAATAAAAGGCTCAAGGCAAATGTATAAATGGTAGGAGCCATTTTGTTTTGGTGATTGAGACACTTAGAGAGTGTGATCACATTTAAGATCGATAGCTATACTATTAAGAGGGGTGAAACTCGTATCGGAATGCAGTTATCAAAGTGCCACTAGATGCTCTTACTCATTGCATATACATTTAGGATCTAGTGGAGTACTAACACCCTTAAAAATATTTGTGAAAATATGCTAACACATGTGCACAAGGTGATACACTTGGTGGTTGACACATTTGAGCAAGGGTTAGGAACTTCACCGGCGGAGTGTCCGCCCGTAGAGTGCGGACAGTCTGGCGGTGCCACCGGTGCCCTATACAGAAAAGACAGAGGTCACTATAAGTGACCGGACGCTGGTCTCGGAAGGATGGCGCGTCCAGTCAGTAGAAGCAGCGAAGACGCTGGCGTCGGTCTCTAATCGAACGCTGGGTCACTTAGTGACCGGACGCTAGAGGGCTGCGTCCGGTCCCGCTGACGTGGCAGTGCACAGAGGAGACGCCAAGTGACCGGACGCTAGGAGAGTCCGGTCGAGCAGGACCAGACACGTTCGGTCGTGATTTCTCGCTTCTGGATGCTTATTGGAAATGACCGGACGCTGAGGTCCAGCGTCCGGTCACTTTGCAACAGCACGTCTGGTCATCACTTGACCGTTAGGATCGGGCACTTAGTATTTGAAGAGAGGGGACATGTGGAGTGCATCGCGTGACCGGACGCTGAGGTCCAGCGTCCGGTCAATATGACCGGAGCGTCCAATCACCCTGTGTTGTGCCCTGAAGGGGTACAACGGCTCTATTTCATGGGGGCTTCTATTTAAGCCCCATAGCCGGTTCAAGCTCACTCTCTTGGCCATTTGCATTGACATAGTTGTGAGCTTAGCCAAAGCCCTCCCACTCATCTCCATCATTGATTCATCATCTTTGTAAGATTGTGAGAGAATCCAAGTATATTGCTTGAGTGTTTGCATCTAGAGGCACTTGGTGTTCGTGTTTTACTGCGGGATTCACTTGTTACTCTTGGTGGTTGCCGTCACCTAGATGGCTTGGAGCAGCGAGGATCATTGAGCGGAGGTTGGTGATTGTCTCTGGCTCCAATCGTGGTGATTGTGAGGGGTTCTTGACCTTTCCCCGGCGGAGAGCCAAAAGGTATTCTAGTGGATTGCTCGTGGCTTGTGTGATCCTCATCTTATGTTGGTTGTGCGGTACCCTATTGAGGGTTTAGCTTGTGATGCCAATTAGCGCGTGAACCTCCAAGTGAGTGAATCACCACAACGAGGAGTAGCTTGTCGGCAAGCAAATGAATCTCGATAAAAAATCATTGTGTTCATCATTTGATTCCGAGGTGATTGATCTTCATTGATATTGATTCTTGTGATTGATTGGTTCACTCCTCGATACGGCGGTATAACTATCTTGCTCTCTCTCTTTACCTTAATGCAAACTAGTTGTCAAGCTCTTTAGTGTAGCTAATTATGAGAGCTTGTTAGTTTGGTTAGTGTGGCTCTTTAGTTAGCATTTGAGAGCACACTAACTTAGTGTAGTGACATAGCTTTTGTGTAGATAGAAACTATATAAACTAGAATTGTGGTAGGTGGCTTGTATTTTTAGTAGGCTAGCGCAACACTTGATTCGCCTCATAATTGTCTAACCGGTTTGTTAAGTGTTGTTGTAAAAATTTTTAATAGGCTATTCACCCCCCTCTAGCCATGAGAACCTTTCAGAGGGCCACCGGATCTGTGGCGTTGGGGGATCCCGGTGGGTGAGGACGCCGAGGTGGGGGAGGGCGTGCGCCGGGGTGGGCTAGCGAGAGAGAGAGTGGAGCAGCAGGGGAGCACGACAGAAAGTCAGAGAGTAGCTCGTTAGGCAAGCGGCGCGTGCGGACCAAAGCAGAGCAAGGCGAGGTGGCCAGGGGTTGATTTTGTTTTTTTATTTATTTAGGCGAGCGGCGTGTCTGACGATGAGATAAAGTTGTGATGCACGTCATGCCACACGTCCGAAGAGGAGTCGCTAGCGTCGGACGTCGTGTTTGTAGCATTACCGTTTTTTAGACCAAAGGTCTATTGTCACTACATTCGCACTATTTCACCCTTGCTACCATTGTTGCCGTCTTTTTACTTTTTTTCCCACTTGCTCTTTGTACTGCTTTTGTCTATGTGTGTCACGGGTTTGAGGGCTTCGCAATGCAAGGATGTGCATCCACATCAGTCAGCATATTCATTGGTTGGTGCTGGTGCTGGTTTAGGCTGGTTAATGCTGGTTTTTTATGAAAGAAAAATACTGTTGGCTGATTGAATAAGCCTGGCTGAAACCACCAAGTACACAGGGTGAGTGACTTAGGGGTCTCGTCAGTCCAAAAGCTGAAGCTATCACCAGAGCATGCGTTGGGTGAGAGAGGAATTGTTCCGCTGCTGTTTGCTATGGGGCAATGTCTGATCAAGTTCTGCAAAAAGCAAATAATATCTCACCAAAGACAGTTCTTTTGAAGCAGCTTGCGTTGTAAAATTATTTGCCTCAAATGCTTTTGTGTGAGCATGGCATCTCTTTTGGGTGAAACTACCACAAACTATTACTAACCTCCATTGGCCCTGACCTAAGAGCACCAGCAACGTAGATGAGATTTGAAACGTCAATCACGTGCCACGTCTGGGCGATGCTTGAGCCCTGCGTTTCTGTCGCAGTAGGTTAAAAGCAGCATGGGGTCTACTTGGGGCAGCAGGAAGCTAAGGTAGTGTTTAGTTTCCTTCCATTTTGCAAAATTTTTTAAGATTTCTTGTCACATCGAATCTTTGGACGCATGCATGAAGCATTAAATATAAATAAAAAATAAAACTAATTACACAGTTTAGACGAAATTCACGAGACGAATCTTTTAAGCCTAATTAGATTATGATTGGACACTAATTATCAAATAACAACAAAAGTGCTACAGTATTATTTCGTCAAAAAATTCACCAACTAAACGAGGCCTAACACTAGCCAGTGGTCTCACCGAAAAGAAAGGAACACATAGACGTTACTCGGCCCTCAATTTCATCTCTAACCTTTCAAAACGTCGGTTTAAGTCCTTCAACTTTAGTTTTAGACTCAATTTTATCCATAAATTATCAAAGTACATTTAACTTTTATTTTCAACTTAATTTTGTCTATTCAAAAAAAAAACTTTATATTTTAGGTATAATTTCATCCATAAATTATCAAAACTATAGATCTTCTATTGTTTCAATATATCCATGTATTCTTAAAGAATAAGCAATGTTCGATTCAACTGTAATTGCTCCCACAAATATCATTTAGTCGGATATATATAAATGGTATCATTATAAGGTAACATTAAAAATAACAACTTGGAATTATTAATGGCCACGAAAGAGTTTTTTTTATGAATATTTTTTCTACCTTCAATCGTTGGTGGTTTTGGAGCTAACTAGGTGCAACAGTACAGTGTTCCACGTAGAACGTAGATAAAGTTGAGTTAAAAATAAAAGTTTAATGAACAAAATACATTTTGATGGTTTATAAATAAAATTAAGCCTAAAATGCAAAGTTTGAGGATTAAAACGATTATCTTCATAGTTTTAGGATGAAATTGAGCCTAAAAGTAGAGTTTAAAGACTAAAACGGCTGTTTTGAAAGTTCAGGGACGATGCTAAGCCTTGAGTAATAGTTGAGAGGCCAAAATAGCTATTCTACCTACTTGAGCTGATGTGTACACTGCACACATAGGTGGAGGCCAGGGCATACATCTAGGGTGGAGCGTTGGGCACGGCCTTAATTGAATATTACCTCTGTTCCAAAAAAGATGTAATTTAAGCGTGCCAGGTTAAGTATTTCACGTTTAACTAAGTTTAAGTGTTTCATGTTTAACCAAATTTCTAGTAAAATATTATTTATATTTATGGCTCCAAATCAATTTATTATGAAAATACGTTTTGTAACTAATCTAATGATATTTATTTGATATTATAAACATTTATATTTTTTATTTATAATTTATCAAACTTGATATACTAAAACATAGTATTGTTCCAAAATTGCATTCTTTTAGGATGGAGGGAGTAATAAAATACTGCAACAGCAAGAAATGAGCATCACAAGCAGCTCCTGCAAACAAATCGAGTGGACATCGGACAAACAAATTGTACTTTTTTCATTCCAAAGTATAAGATATTTTGATTTTTCTAAATACATTGCTTTAACTATATATTCTTAATTATAAGACGTTTTAGCTTTTTTAATACATTGCTTTAACTATATATCTAGATACATAAAATACTTTATTCACAAAAAAAAGATGCATAAAATGTTTTAACTATGCAAAAAATTGGAATTCGAAAAAGATAGTGCATTAGGGTATTTTGGAATACAGGAAGTTCAAATGGAAGGGAGGAAAAGGAGTTTCGCCAAAACACACACACACAAGGGTCAAGGCGTGTTAGCAGTTGATGGTTAACACTTTTTTTCTGGAGTTGCTGCAATGCAAGGGAGGAAAATAAATTGTCTAAAATCTAAATCAACCAAAGAATTAACAGGATTGTGTAAATATCTGTTTGGTCACAGCTGGTATACGAAAGAACTGCATGTGTATTTCTGTACAAAAAAGAATTAACAGATCTCCGTATAGAAATCCTATAGTGTAAATGTGAGACGACCCTATGTCATAGAATACACTGCTGCCACTCTGCTAGCTTGGCATCATATGCAATTAGACAATCGCGTCGGAGCGAGTAGGAAACTCAAGGCCTTGAAGCGCTGGGATATTGTGCAGATCCTCTGTAGAGTACAAGGGAACAAACCAGAGCAACTTTTTGGTACCAAAGACCTGCAGTAACCTGTATTACAAATGGCCGGGACGTATGATATAAAGATCAGCAGTGAATTATACCATAAAGATTACCTGCTCCAAGTTTCTTTTCCATCCTAGGTCATATTTCCATGAAACTGACTTCTTTCGTTCATAGACCTGGAACAAGATTGATCCAAAGCAATCATATTGTAATGTTTTTGGAATGCCACCAAGGAAACAAGGTATTAATCTACTGGGATGCAGTGCTGAAATTATTGACTGAGAAGCAAGAGTAGAAAACAATCAAAATCTGAATTAAAATGATTGGACAGTTTGGAAAGGCTTTGTGTGAGCTATACAATTCCATTTGACGAATACAGCATCTATACATATATATATAAAGAGCGTGCAACCGCCCAACTTCCGTCCCTCTCACAGATCACTGTTACCGGCCCTCTCACAGATCACTGTTACCGGCACAGTCAACGTGCGATGGTTTACGAACAGTAACGGGTTGCTACGAACAGTACTGACCCATTAAGGTGAACAGTACGGGGTTTCCTGCGAACAGCAACGGGTTTTTATGAATTTTTTTTTGGCGGCGCAATACAAATCTTTTTTCCCCACTATTGCGCGGGGTCACCTGCTAGTTTTGAATATTACAGTGCATGATGGCCACATTTGATCCACTTTCCAGATTAACAGGTAATTAAGTAGATGAAGATTGCTGTGTCATCAAGACATTTTTTTTTATTTATGAATCATGCAAAAGGAAATTAAAGCAAGAGAACTAATGTCACAGAATCACCTCTATAGAAGTCGTATTACGTGTAACAAGAGAAGCGTGCATGCCAATGAAACAGAGGAGGCTCAGCGCAAATGCCAAATTGAGAACTGCAACAAAGACCAACTGTTACGTAACTTGCATAACTTTGAGGTAAGTAAGTTTGATGCTTCCAAGGAAAGGAAAAGGTTTACCAAAAGCAAGAAATAGAGTAGCAATATCCCCGGGAGAGCTGGAACGCCTACTTTCATCTTGAAAAAATTCAATAAAGTTTGGAAGTAGTACCAAGGTATCCAGCACAGTCTCAATAAATGTATACACCTATATAACATAGGAAAATCAACTTTAAGAGAAATAAATAACAAGAAATAAGGTATCTAAACAGGCAAACAGAGAACATCACTATAGGGGAGGTAAAAAGTAATAAAAATACAATCATGTCTCTTTGGTTCTAAGTACAGACCTGGCCTCAACTTTTAGGACTGTTTGTTAATGATTGACAAACTTATCTAGTAGCAGAAAGTAGAGCTTGCACAACTGAATACTATTAATCGGTAATTGATTGTTGGAATGTCAGCACTAGGAAACAGAATTATTGCCAAGTATTTATTACAAGAACAACCAAACCAGTAGAATGGTTGAACTTCAAGAGAAATATTGAAGGCCTTGATTACTTAGCATTTACAGGTTCCTTACTGCAGGAGAATCAAATATTTTTTCAGCATAAAGAGATGTATAAACAAATTTCTACATACAGTTTGGCAAGAAAATAGTGCTCCATGTCAAACTACGTGAGCTATCCACATTTTTTAAGAAATAAAGTCAGTTTTATGGAACTGTGCAAATATAGTGACAGTTTCTGCAAGAACATGCCAAACAATAACATTTCAAAAACAGAACACTCTATGTAGCCACATGGTCAGGAAAACAGAAAAAATATAAAAAAATGAAGAGGGGACAAACAATGTTTAAGTGATACAAATGTGTAGAATAAGCACGAACAGGGAAGCCGCATTAAGTGTTTCAGTTGTACCAGAAAAAGGAGAAAATATTTGTAGTTCCTTGCTCCAACACAATTCACTACCCAAATGCAGTGATGGTCCATTTTGAGCACACATCTATTACCTGCATAGTCAAAAGCAAAGGTTAAAACAAGAACCCAGAGAAAGACTAGATGACATCTAACTTATTCATCCTAAATTTTATGGATGCAATAGAAATCAGGTAAGAGGATGGCAGATCCTTAGCCAAGCTAATAAAACCAGAAGAAAATCAAAGACTTTCTTGGCTATGCATGTATATCTTGTAGATTTGCTATACGATAACTGGTTAATGTTCAATGCCACTATAACCACTAGATATTTTGCAGAAATCTGACAGTGTTTGTTTTTTTTAATCATAGCAAGGAACATCAACAAGAACATCCGGATCAGGAACCAAAAAAACTGAACAGTGCCAAGAAAAAGTTAATATAGATATGATAACTACCACAAATTCTAGTTAACATGTGACTGGGGCAAAGAATCACTAATGAACAATCGTTTGGTTGCAACTTTTCAAGCAGTGGTCATAAGTTGAAAGGTTAGTTGCCATCCACAGGAAAGATGACTTACAAACAGAACAATGATGACAGCGGGGAGGTTTGCCATTTTGACAGCGAGAACAATATCTAGGAGCACTTCCTTGCTCATCTGAAGAGGAAAATGAAGGATTCCCACTATCTTCGGCATCATGTCTCCAGTTTTCAGGTACAGCACCAGGATCAGTGAAAACAACCGCCAAATAGCACCAAAGAATCATTGCAAGCTGCAGAAGAAACAAGATCCCTGAAGAAGTTTAAGCAAGACAGAATCAAATATAATCATGATTCGTGTTTCTAATTTTAAAGTTCATGTTAGAAAGTAAAAAATATAATATATTCAAGGTACTGTGTATAAAACGAGATATTCTCAGTCTAGCTGGAAGAATCAAAGCTTTTTTCCCCTTATGAATCTAGGAAATGGAACATCCACTTCATTCAAGACATTTGCCGTCATTTAGTTAACCTAATATGCTACAGAAACGGGTGTCTGGATGGGTAGTATTTCATTGGATAAATCCCATCATTCCAAGGAAATTCCACCAAGACATTCGCCGTCATTTACTTAACCTAATATGCCACAGAAACCTGGCACATGTGTAGTTAATGTTCCATTCAGAAATATACTCCGTATGATGTTAAAACGTGAAGACCATATTCGAGAAAAACAAAACGTGCAGTCAAACTTCTCTAGCTATGACTGCTAATATGAAAAACAAAGCATCTGGGGACCGCTAACTTATGTGAAAAAGGTATAGTTAAATTTATTGTTGAGAACAAATATTCCATGACTATTTACTGACATATTCATATGAAAAAGGCGAGGTCAAAGTTGCAGCTTGAGGATAGCAGAGATTGTAGTTATGTGGTTTAGCCTCCAAGAACACATACCAGTTACCACCAAAAAAAAAAAATATGTCACTAATTAGTTTGGTGTCCAGCAACAGCTCAATCAGAGCAACCTATCGTTTCCTCGGGTCAACCACGATTAATCGCCACCAACTGATCCTAAACGAACTGTGACCCACAAATGACGGAGTTGTTTGTCACTTTGTAAATATCCTTTTTTTTTCTATTTATTCTACTAATAAAATCTCGGCAAAGCTTTTGTCAACCCTTCCAAAAAAAATGACGGAGTTGTTTCACAAGTCAAATACATTTTAACAGTTGCACAATAATACGGGTCTGAACAGAGAATACCACCAGCAACGCGTGAGTGCATCATAATTCAGTACCCAGTGTACATGTCTAGGATGCACATTTGACAAGCATAGCTTAACTAACCCTAGAATCAATCCAAAGGAGTAACGGTGATAAATGTGCAATCTGATCGATGGTGGGAATTTCTATAGTTAAGTCAGAACTTTGGACGGAAATAAAATCTTTCAGACTCTATAAGCTTATTGCAGATGTCTCACGCTGTAGTACTGAACATAGATCTTAACACAAAGGGGAGAGGAGCGAGGGCGTCGGCGCTTACGAGTATGTGGAAGGCGGCGATCACGGCGGCAGCACCTGCCGCGGCTGCTCCCCCGGCGAGGACCATGGGGCCCCAGGTGTAGACGACGACGGCGTAGTAGGACAAGGCGACCATGGCGGCGACGAGCGCCACCATGAGGTAGCCCAGCCCGCGCAGCCCCGCAGCAGGCGCGGAACGGGTTCACGTGCCGGCAGCAGTCCATCTCCTCCCGCGAGGTGGGGCACGCCTCGGGAGGAAGCAAAGGCAACGCGGCGGCGGCGGACCGAACGGGGCCGCGTGTCGGTGGCGGCGCGCGCTGGCTGGTTATTGGCTGTTGGCCTGTTGCTTGCTGGTCTTGTTGCGTCGCTGACTACAGGGACCCCAGCAGCGACCCTTGATGCCAGCTGGGCCTACCATACCAATCAGTTGCACCTAGTACCATTTTCTAGGTAGAGTCTGAGGGTATTTTTTTTTAGACCGGGCCTTGTTTAGTTTTACTCCAAAATGTTAAATTTTTCAAAATTCTCTGTCACATCGAATCTTTGGACGCATGCATGAAGCATTAAATATAAATAAAAAATAAAACTAATTATACAGTTTAGACGAAATTCACGAGACGAATCTTTTAAGCCTAATTAGGTTAATTGCCAAATAACAACGACAGTGGCACGGTAGCGTTTCGCCAAAAAAATTTACCATCTAAACAGTACCTGGGTATCTGCTTTTGTTGACTAGGAGCAGTTTGACGAGTTGGAATGAGCTTTCGCTGCCTCATGTGCTTATCGGTAAATTTGCTGTAAGATATCTTTTAATATTAATATTTACTGAGATATATTTTAAAAAACAATATTATTAGTATAATATTTTGAAATAAGTGGAAAAAAAGTTAAGGGTGACCATTATTCTACGGACTATTATACTACGAACCTTAATTATTATTTAAAAAACTTAACTTTGGCATAGTAGGCCGGTAGAGCTCAATGAGATATATAGTTTTGTAGTTGATAAGTTTTAAATTTTATACTATTTAGAGAGACAAAAAAATCTGAATTTTTCAAATGACCATGGATGTTGACATGGTCCATACAAACATAGCAGTTATCAGTATGATCTAAAACTTTTTAGTTGATTCTTTTTTGTTTGAAATTATTTAGACTCCTAATTATTTGTTTTATTTTTTAGTTTTAAAATTCAAAAAGAATCTTCAAATGACTTCGGACGTTAACACAATCTATACCTAAGTTGTTTGAAAAAATAAAAATTTTGAATTTTTAAAAATCTAGTAAAATAAAATAAACATTTAGGACTCTAAATGGCTTTATCAAAGAATATCAACTGCAGAGATATGGATCATCTTGATAATTGTGTTGACATTTGATGTCGTTTAAAAACTCTAAATTTGAATTTTAAAATTCAAGAATTTTTTTAGAAAAAACTTTTGGTGTCATAAGTAATTTTAAATAAAAAAACTTGTTAACTAGTAAAGTTGTAGATCTCATTGAGCTGTACAAGTGTTGATATAAATTTCATCTTCGACTTCATATGTAGACGTTATGAGTTTTTTAGATAATTATTAAGGGTGTAAAATAATAGTCAGGGCATAATGGTTAAGACAATATTGAGCAGTGTCTATCAATAAATATCCTACAATTAGTTTACCCTATTTATTCTCCTGGTTGGGGCATTCTCTTCTCTATGGTAGCAAGAATATGGAGGGAGAGAGAATCTTGAGGGACCTGACAGCAGGATCGCTTGTGTGTGGTGTAGGGAAGAAGAATCTCAAGGGGGACTAAGTCATGGTATGGTTATAGGGAGCTCGGGAGCTCGAGAGTCTAGAGGGAGAAGTCGTTGAAGGGAGTGAAATCGAGAAGAAGGAAGTGAAATCATATAACACAGGGTTGAGAGCGGCATCAAGATTGTATGGGCCAGTAACCGCCTACTAGGTGATTTGGCTACAAACTGGGAGAAGCAACACTATCCGTTCATATGGTGAACCAATGGTAGACAAAAAAAAAAGGTCGAACCAAACTAGAGGCGAAGGTAAGTTGTGGTTAGGGGGTACAAATGCACCCAAAAAAATGAAAAAAACAATGAACTTGATTAAAATTCTAAGTACTATATAAGTACCATACGAGACATGTTTATGCACCCACAGCCACAAGGTATGTGAACCCCTTCTAATTTGTTATAGCTTCACCTGAATGAAACATCACCTAAACGCTTTTATTTGAGCAGAAAACTAAAGAGAACTTTATATGTGGGCAGTGGGCATCACCGCCATCTTCTCGTCACTTGGTAGATTGTAAGAAATGAACATATATGAACCCATCTCAACAAGTAGTTGAATGGAAGGTGCCACAGAGTTCAAGCTTCACCTCGAATTAGGTACTTCTTTTATTCTTAATTATTAATTAAAAAACGTTTGTTTTTCCTAGCTAGGTTGCTCTTTTTTTTTTAGTAGCACATGGTGCATCGAATTGTGTCGGGGACCGACCCTACCTAAGAGTTTGGCAATCGGCAGGATACCAAACCTCTGGCACGCTGGAGAGAGATATAGGATGAGTTGGGTAGCGTGGCCGGCCCGAGCACGCGAACATGCCTCGGCCAAGACATCACGCATTTCCCGTGCACTGCTCGCCGGTTTGGGTTTTATGCTAGTTTGTTTCTCTCACGCCTCACGGGGAGGGGCCAGCATGAATCGGCGCGGCACGCACGACGCATGCTCGGTCCGTGGATCGCGCGCGCGCGCGGGCGCGGCGCCTCCCTCGGCCTCGATCGGTCACGCGTCCGCGGCAGCCGGCAGGCGTCTTTGGTTTGGTTTCCTTCCTTCCCCGCGACGTCTGCGCGAAAGCACACCCAGCACGGCACGGAACGCCTGTGTGGACTTGAGTTGGGATGATGAGTGAGGGGCGCGCGCAGGCGGTGGTGTTGCTCCGACTCCGATCGATCCGCTGGTTTGCGTGTTGGCAACAGGCAGATGCCACGACGCACGTCGTCTATCGCAGATCGAGACGATTGGTGGAGAAGGGAAGGGAATTAGGCTCCGTTCGCATGCCCTTAAATCCGGTTTGATCTGTTTTTTTTTTTCATCCAGAATAAGTGTTTTTCTCTCACAAATTCCTCCAGATTTCTTCAAATTTCTCGAAGCGAATGGGGCTTAGCATTCGATCGTTACCACCTTTTTCCGGGTTGTTTACGTTAATCAATCAATCTGCGCTCAGCGGTACGTGCTGTCCCTGTTGCTTCCCAATACATAGGCCATGGGGGTTGCTGGTGGAATGTGGATGGTGATGGGGCGATCCATCGATGGCGCCGTCCGTCCGCCGTGACATGTACTAGTACTATAGGCGCAGCTAGGTATGGTTGTTGTTCGTCCGCTTCAGGCTTCAGCTGCTGCCGTCGTCAACAGCGATGGCATATTGATCTGTGCATGCTGGTCAGCGCATAGTTTGGCACACAACCAGCTTGGATCTTACAGTATAGAAGCTCTTATCTATATATCTACTCCCTCCGTTCCAAAATAAGCGATATTTTTTTTTATTTTCAGACATCTTATTTGACCATTCGTCTTATTCAAAGTTTTTATATAAATTATAAAATAAATAAATCATTATTCAAACATCTCTAATAATAAAAATAAATCATATATAATATTTATATAAAAATTTTAAATAAGACGAACTGGTCAAACAAGATGTCTAAAAGTAAAAAAAAAGTCACCTATTTTGAACAGAGGGAGTATATAACATGCCACGGTAGCATGCATCATCCAGCCGATCCAATTTGCTCGGGCTTTCTAATGCTTCCGATGTTATTCTGTTTGGATAAATCGATTGGAACTATAAAATTTTTAAACACCGAAGAATTCCGAATAGAATAAAAGGAGAAAAGGTATGAAGGAATTCACGACTAGTATTATATATGAACTTTTTCTTTCACTATAAGTACTCCTTTGAAGGGCGGGCCTGGTGTAAGCGGTAGAGTCTTACCGTCTGTGACCGGAAGGTCCCGAGGTTCGAGTCGCGGTCTCCTCGCATTGCACAGGCGAGGGTAAGGCTTGCCACTGACACCCTTCCCCAGACCCCGTACAGAGCAGGGAGCTCTCTGCACTGAGTACGCCCTTTATAAGTACTCCTTTATATTTTGACGCTTATAAAAATCTAACGGTTCCTCATAATAATTGTTCGAACATGTGCAACAACCACCACTGGCTTTCCATAAGACACAGTTCGCCGCGCATGTACGTGATGCACACAGCGCGTCCGGTCCGATGACGGCAATGCCAGATTGACAGCAAATCAGCGAGCAATTAATATAATCGTTGTCCAAGTCGTCCAAGGATGAGATGAACCAAAAGCAATGCAAATCATTGGGCACGAAAAAAAACAAATCATTATTGGGGCATTCTTTGTGTTCCACGCATCATTGGACACAGCACGGGACGCCACATGCACGGTTCATGGTTGGGTCGAGTACAACCGGGTGATCCATCATAATGGACGTGCAGATCGAGCTGGATGCATGTAGCAGATCGTCGAGCCTCGTGATTGATCCATGAAGCAAGTGGTCGATCTGTATGCCACTATACCTTTTTTTTTTTTCTCTCGCAAGTGTGCTAGTAGCATTATTATGCGTCTCGGCACAAAAAGATCGATAGAAAGAGTGGCGTAGCAGCAGTTAGCATTGGTAGTTTGGTACAGGGCGATCCAGCAGAAAGCCACGCATGTCGATCGATGGGACCTTAAGTATCAAATGATTTAGGCGCCACTATGTTTTAATTTGGTTCCCTGAAGTATTCATGTTTTCATACCGTTTTTTAAATAGTAGACGGGAGTGAACTCATTAGCGGAGCCAGAAGCTAGGAGCCCGCGCAATCCTTACTATGCAAAAATATTTAGCTAGAAAACTACATGGTTCTACTTTGATATAAAGAAAATTTTCTGGCAGAGCGGTGGCTCAGTGAACTATAATCTTGATCAAACATGAATCATTTTAACTAAAATCTTGCTCAAACATCAAACACTTTAACTAGCACGCAAGCCATAATATAACCTTTTTGGGACAGAGAGAGCACGTAGGATGACATCAACTCAAGAAAAAATCTAAGGCATGTTTAAAGAATAGATTATAATAAGCAGATTCTTTTATCCACGTACCCTAGGAAATTGGTGTTGGATTTTACCCCTGTTGCTTCACGCCTATCTCATGTGCATCAAACTGTCATGGGAATGTTGTAAAAAAAACTGTCATGGGAGGATTTTTTTTTCTTGAGGTGAGAAATTTAACCTTACTCCTATAGTCCTATATCATGGTATACAGGGAGGTGAAATTTTGACCTTTGGTCGGTTAGTCATATCCTATACGGAGTACGTAGCACATAGTACAGGATACTTCTAGTCGGTTAGTCCTATCCTATAGCTACGACTTGACCTTCGTATGTTTCCTGGGACGACCATACAGTACGCTGCAGCCTTGCTGCCTGCATTTCTTTCACTGCTCATACAGTCATATACGTACTCGTACGTGCACGGGCGAGCTAAACGGAAACGAATCTTTCCCCTTTTGATTTGAGTTTTGACCAATGACCCTACCCTGTCCCTATCTTCCTGCCTGCGCCGGCCGATGACCATTGCCCATTGCCATGCTGTGCATGCACCTCTCGACCTCGCTGCGCGCACGCCGACGCCGAGCAGCAGGAGAGTTACGGGCCGGAAGCACCCAGTGACGCTACGGGCCCACGCTCTCCGGCCCACATGTCAGGAAGCGTGAGCTATCCGCCAAGAAACAACTGCGACCGTTCCGTTCCGACTTGGGACCTACCGGCTCTGGCGCGTCGGCGGTCGATTTCGGCCGACCGACCGACCGCCCACTGCGGAGCGGGCTCCAAGCAACGCAACGCAACAAGCGACCAACGCGACGCGACGCAAGCCCACTGCCTGCGCTGTCGCTGACGCGGTGGGGACCGGGTCTCCGGGACTGGACCGGTGGCGCACCCCGCACACGCCCCCGTCTCCCGGACCACTACTCCGCGGTCTCGCTGTCGCTGGAGTGGACGCTAGTCTGTCTGGACGCGCCAAAAGAGCACCACGTTTACCGGCGGGCCGCCTCCACCACGGTTGATGCTGTTTTGAGTCTCTGCCCGAAATTACGTCGATGCCCTTGCTTTTTTTTACTGCTGCCAGCTCTTTCCTTTAATCCTTTCCTTGCTGTTTTTGCTTTAACCACAAGCCACGACATTAGTTCTGGCGTGTGATGTCATTTTTTGTGTGTGTTTTTTTTCCTGCAATTGCTATAGTGGTCAAATGTTTTCGACGCGGGGAAAGCACGCGTGATGGTCGTGGACGAATGCACCACCTCGTAACACAAGACACTATAATAGCTTTTCTTTTGCGCAGGTGACTCCTCCGAAAATACGCCTCATCCCATCTAACATCGTAGATAGATAGCTTTTGTTCCAATCAACTAGCTTGCTTTGAACCCATTATCGCTTCACATTATCCCTTGCTTTTCATTGCCATCTGTATGCAACAATACATGTTGTGTTTATGTTTAGATACGGTCAAACATGGTTAGCCTGATTATTCAAAAGTTGATTTTTTGTGTTGGCTTTTCATTCTCTTTTAGGAATGGTTTTCCAGGCTAATTCTAACACACTATAGAACACAAAGAATATCAACAAATCTATATTGCAATTTTAAAACACAAAGATAATACGAACCTGAAAACTTCTTTTTTGCAATGGCATGTCTAAGTACTTAAAACATGGGTATTTTTCGCAAAACATCATATCATAACTTTTTTTTTTGCTATGCGAACCTACATATACGTAACTTTTACGGTGTACCAAAACGACTACAATTTAGAATGAATGGAGTATTTGCTACTTCAAAGAGTTTTTCACAAATAAAAAACTTATACATTATGACACTAATAATAATGATATAAATCAGGCATGCATTCTGCGTCTACACGACTACACCTGATCATTGCAGAATAAAAATCTGCACAGCGTACAAATACGGTGTGTGTAACTGGGTATACAACAAGAGGGCCAAAACGTCATCCAACACATTATCCTCACCCCATTTCCGCAATTTTCCAGCTCTCTCTCCGAGTCCGCTCCAATGCCGTTGCCTCTCTCCTCCACCTGCCGCTTCTCATAAACGCCTCCGGCCTCCCGGGCACAAACCCTAGCCCTCAATCACGCCGAGCTCGCCGGAACCCGCCCAACCCGAGCCCAATTCCGCTCGGGTCCCGGCCGATCGGCGGCTCCTCACCAGCACGATCCGGGGCAGCGTCCCCCCGCGGATGCTAGCCTGATCGGGTCCCCACGGTCGATGGGTTCGCCCGGGTCCGCCAATGGCAGACGCGGTGAGTACGTGAGGATCCCGGAGGAGGTGGAGGTGGCGTCCAAGGGGGAGGGGGATGCCGCGGCGGCCGTCAAGGCGGCCGCGGCGGCGGAGTGCCCGAGGGTGCTGCGGTGCCGCGCGATCCGGTGGTGGGCCAAGGTCGCCGTGCTCGGGATCTTCCTTGCTGGGGCCGGAGCTGCTGCCGTCGTCTTCCTCGTCCCGCTCCTTATCAAGAAGGTGCGTGTTCTCGCCCCGTCCCGTCCCTCCTCCCTCCCCTCCGACGGCGCCTCCTTTGAGGGGATTGCTTGCATCACGGATCGTGCGGAAATTGCTCGCGAACGCGAGATCTTTCCTATCATTTCTAAGTTCTGCTCCTGGTGTGTCCGTCGAATCGTCGGTTGCGATGCGGTTTCGATTTGTGCATGAATGCTGGGATATTTGTTAGATATATTTTGTTTGTTTGTGGTAGAAACATTTTCTTTGTTTTGTTTGTGTTCTTATGGTATTTTATTTCGTGGCTAGCTCGTGAGAATAGGTGAGATGACTAATTTTCCTTCTACCAATATTACCAGCAGAAGGATGAGGATGTCAGGAGTTTTAGGATCTCAATCTGAACCAGAGCTTAGAATACCAATAGATTTTGTTGAGATATCAGTTTTGAAGATGACTGGGGCCAAATAGGATGTCGTTTTCAAAGGGCGTATTTAGCATTATTCCCAACTGGAATACAGGAGAAGGAGACATGCTTTGCCAAGTCTCGAAGTTCTGACATCGGCCAATGCCTCTCACTGGTATTTAGTGGCCCAATATGTGGGGTCTGCACGCATGGTGCTCTGGACCTCCAGTAGTGTATGTGCTTTCACCAAAAGGTGGAAGGGTAGGAATAGTCTCACAAACCACCTGGTTCTTGATTTTTTTGATGTTAAGATGTGGTACAGTGAACCTTATTGTTAGGAGTATCATGGCTAAATTTTTTTTTGGTGGCCTTTTAATAATTAAACAAACCCACTTTGGTTGAGAAAATTGTATTCGCAACAAGCAACTTCACATGGAAGTGATACCTGGAACAAGTACAGCTTGTGCTACCATTTGGGCTCTGGACCCACTTGAGCCTTCTTTGAAAGCAAACTCTGTTGTGAAAGCTATTCTCCAGAAGTAGTTGGGTAGAAATAGTTTTCCTTTTTCTGCCCATGCTCCTGTTATCATGGTTAACTTCAGGAGGAATACTTCACAAGTCTTTTTCGGCGATATGTTTTGGTTGGATTTTGATGTTGATGTAGTTGGTGATAATATTTTGCTAGCTTATTTTATTGTAGTGTTCAAGGATCTTAATATACTATGGCACATAATATTAGTAGATCTCTTCGGAAGTCAATTTTTTTGGGTGTCTACATCGCAATGAGGGTAACATGTTAATGAGTAGACTAGACTTAAAATTGTGATAGTGTGCTACGACTCTTGGAAAACAAAAAATCTTGCCCGAATGAGCCATAACTTTCTGTTAATTCTAATCATTGCCTATGATTGGCCTTTATATTTAAGATATGAACTGATGCTCCATCTGTGCTTGCACTGCAACGTAAATTGACTGGAATGGTCTTGTAATGCTATTAGTTGTGATATTTCTGGTTATAAAAAGGATTGAAATTGTTTTCAAATTAATGTTTACAGCTCTACCTACAATTACTAACTGAACTTTATTATCCCTTCCAAAGGTTTACAATATTAAGTCAGATCAGACACTTATGTACAATAAAGTCAATAGCACGTGCAAGGAGCAGTTGTAATTAGAGGTCATGTGCTTGTGGACACTACTTGTTTACGTCACTTCAAAGTAAATTATATGAGATAGTTCTCCAGAGAAGTTGATGATCATTTGTGTTATGCTAAAGCTTGGACATCTTCATTTCAGCTGATCAGAGAGCTTACAGTTTCATTCTGTTGAATTGAGTGAATAGCTGGTTGCATCATCTATTTATCGGCACCAATTTAGTGTGACCACCTTATAGTCCACTTGAACAGACCTGTTGGCTTTCTTTAATAACTTTCGATGCCCCGGATATCCCTGGAATTGTGTTCTTAGTTTCTTGCCGACCTTGATTTCCATGTTGTCATTGCAGGTTGTTGCACCTATTCTTTACTGGGAATCAACAACTTTCAGCAGACCAGCTATTGCTCTAATATGTTTTGGCGCAATCGCCTTATTCCCAAGTGTTTTGTTACCTTCTTCGCCCTTCATGTGGCTTGCGGGGATGACTTTTGGATATCTTTATGGCTTTTTGATAATCACAGTGGGGATGAGCATAGGCATGTCATTGCCGTATTTTATAGGCTCTGCATTCCACTGTAGGATACATGTGAGTCAATTACCGTCGTTTTTCTTATGTTTTATCCAAATAGAATAGGAAATAGATTAGCAAATTACTTAGTTTCGAAAATATGGTTGTTAATTGTTCTGCAGAGATGGTTGGAGAAGTGGCCAAAGAAAGCAGCTTTTGTTAGGCTTGCTGGCGAAGGAGATTGGCATCATCAATTTAAGGCTGTTGCATTACTAAGGATTTCTCCATTTCCATATATAGTTTTTAACTATGCTTCTGTGGCTACGAATGTCAAATATTACCCATACATAGCGGGTTCTATGGCTGGAACCATACATGAAACTTTTCTTGCAATATACAGGTTTGTACTTACCTCATGTCTTCTGTTCTTTTGATCTTGTGTTTTTTTCTGCTCACCTGATCATGCGTGATACCCATTGTGGTGAATTTGTGTCAGCACTTTAGATGAAACCTTTAGCGTGTTATATCTGATTTACTCTTTGTGATAGCTGGTTTTTCTAGTCACCTATATTCATTAATGCTGTTTGACGGAGTCAGGATACATTGGTTTTGTTGAGTTGCTGGCTTGCTGCCCTTATATATCTTTTTTAATTCGAAACTTACATGCATGAAACTTGAGTGATGATGTGCATCCTATTACGTGCTATTTTCATGTGAGCAGCTGAGCATAAACTCTATAATTCAAATATTATGTCTGAGCTGCTGTAAGATTATATTCACTTTATCTTGCATCGGTCAGGAGAAACTAATGCCAATTTTTGCAAACAGTGGGAAACTTCTACAAAGCTTGGCTGTAGCAACTAGCCATGGGTCCTTCTTGTCGTTGGATCAGATTATCTACAATGGAATCGGCTTTACAATTGCTGCAGCTTCCACTGCTGCGATCACTATTTATGCAAAGAAAGCACTTCAAAAGCTCCAAGCGGAGGACGAGATATTTTGAGCGCATGAGGTCCAAGCCCAGGATCAAACCCATAACGCTAGTTTCCTTTCAGGTGTATTATATATATGAACACTTGCTACTAATTTTGTTTCCTGTGTCAACTACCTGACTACTACAACCATCTGAGGAGGAGGGGGGGAGGGAGCAGCAGCAATTGTAAAGAAAATAGACCCAGAAAACACTTACGTTTTCCGTTCTTCTTGTTTTGTTTTCTGTAGAGAGAACTATCAACTTCATCAGTGTATTGCATTGCGCGATGTAAATTCCCTAGTCGAAAGTTGTTTCCTTGTCTTGAGAAGTATAACAAGATATGTATTGTTGGATGCTGGCAGCGTTGATATCCATTAGATACACTGCAGGCATGGTTTTGCGTGTTCTATAGTGATGCATCTTATGCGGATAAGTGATATTATATGATGAAATCTTCTGGGGGCTATTCTAAAACGTATTCGTTATGCTGGGGCTACCCAGAACATGAGCTGAGAAAATTTGCTGAGAGCTGAACTACGAAATTCAGGTAAAAATCATACATCTCGCATGCCCTTTGCTGAGAGTTGAACTCCTACGAAATTCAGATAAAAATCACACATCTCGCATGAGCCCTTTTTAAGTTGAGGCTGGGAACACAGCTCCTATCGATGCGAAACTGGAGCCGACTTATTGTTACGTTATACTCTTGCAAGGACAATTGATTTTGGAATCAGGCGTCCCCATCTCAATAAAGGGCAAAGTACCAGGTACAGAAACAATTCTCCATCAATACATTAATTAATATTGTACGATTTCCCACATTAGGCACATGTAACCCGTTGCCGACACGAAAATGAGTTATGCCACAACAGAATCTCACTGCCGATCCGTCTAATGCAGCCTCAGTGGAGATTTTCACGGTGAAATACCCACTCTTAAGGGAGAGTTTTCATTCTATGATTTCATTGACATTTAATTTTATGACTCATAGAAAGTTGATAATCATGCCAAGAGAGTTTCATCATTTTTTCTCTTTTCTTAAATACTGTTGTCATGTCATAAAAAATGCCTATGTGACAACCTATTTAATGTAAATGAAATTCATATGAAACTCCCACTTGAGACCTGAACTGTTCTAGGTTGATAACTCTTGACATTCAATCAGCCACGTTTGTTTGGCCTACTATCATCAGAGTAACACAATCACTGTACATTCATCAGGTAGATGATTAACTGAATCTCCACAAGGCATAAAATTATGGATCTTCCACTCTGTTATACAACTGATGAATCACGCAATTGCGCACAGGACAATAAAGGTGGACATCAAAAAAGCACATCAATGCAGTTTCACAGGTTCTTCCACCGGCTTCTTGGGTCACAATGCGATATTGTCAGTTCAGGGAGGAATTATAAGATCATGCCGCATCGCCTACCTGAAGGCCGGAGGCACGACAAAGCTAAATCAAACTATACACCTAAGAGTGAAATTTTCAGTTGACAGCTAATAAGGGGAAGTTCTTGCGGCTTCCTCCCACAGACACTGGGGGTGCTTAATGAGGTTATAGCTAAGACCACACTACAGTCTTTTGGGGATTACATGCAATAAGAAGAAGGCGCTAGTTGCCAGCGCTGTTATGCTCTTTCTGCGACTACTAATGCTGCATCAATTATGTAGACTGCACAGCAGCTGGTGCTGCCACTGCAAGCTTCTTGCTACTTGGGCTCTCGTCATCAGCCTTCTTGGCACCTTCGGTAGCCTTGCCAGGAGTGGATTTTGATCCTGAAGCAGAATCGGGCTCATCGTCCTCAACGACAACCTGTACAGGACGCTTGCGACCACGATGCATATGACGTTCACAGTATTTCTCATTTGGGATAGTGCTTCTCCAACATCGCCATTTTTTACCATCTGTTCGCCGACACCTTCCTGGTTCTGGTTCTGGGTTCTTCCCAAAGTCCAAGCAGAGTGTTGCTAAGCCCATCACTGTACAATCAAGTTATCAAGAACGGTTAGAATGCCTCCAATAGCCCATATATAAATAATCTTAACTTTATGATTTAATAAGATGCTCCAAGCCTAACTCAACAAGGTTCCTTCATCACCCTTGGTAACATGTGCATCAAATTGCACTTCATCTGAACATTGCTTTGCTAAAAATATAACTAACTTAACCTATATAAAAAGGACAATTTCAGATGAGATTAATAAATTTATTTATTATACCATCCTACAAATCGCTATCATGAATATCTAGTGAACAAATTGGCAAAGTCTACCAAAAATCAGCAGAATTTCATAAGAGCACACAGATGATGAGACAGGTTTGAAGCATACATGTAGGGTACTTCTGGGCGCCTTCAGAGGATGCACCAGTTACACTCTTCCATACGGGGAAGACGAGGTGAGTAGGCACAGGTACTCGGGCAGCCATGTACTGATACACCCGGGACTGCTGCTCTAGCTCCTGAAGCTGCATGGCTGTGAATGCTGCCCCAGCACCATCAGGGATCGATGCCACAAGCGCTTTCATTTCTTCCTGAAGTGCTGCAGTTGCTGCAGCTGTAACCAGGGAGGGAAATCTCAAGAGGCGCTCAGCCAAGAACTTCAGGCTAACTAAACATAAATCCTCAATTCATGGATGCATGCACGAGTACTTAATTCAACACAGAGAGAACAAAAATCAGGCAGAACAAAAAGGTTGCATACATGTAACTTTAAAATAAGCTTCAATTTCATGTTCACTGTATCAGGGAAAAGTAGCATAACAACAAAGAGGTGAAAGGAAGGAAGGCCTTCTGTTTATTGCATGACTACAAGTCAAACGATCGTGATAAAGGACTTTATAGAATAAAACAAACCATACTTTTCTGAAGCCTTCAACCCTTTGGGTAACTATACGAGTTAACATATCAGTACAAAAGCAATAACTGAGCTCAATCTCTGATCCTTTGCATGTATTCTCATGCAACAGAGCAAAGTTATTACAAGAACCCGAACCGAGCAAACGAAAAAAAAAACTCAAAAAGGTGCTACTCAATGTTTAAAAAGAACAATGAATACAGTGAACAAACAAAATCTACTTTACAGGCAGAAATAAAACCACTGCACAAGTACAATTAGCTGGCAAGTAAAGTTACCAACCAACACCCAAAACAATATTTTCTTCAAATTTTTTTATTCTGTTTCTGGGCACCTGTTCTGTTCAGAAGGCAAAAGACGTCGACGAAGTAGCACTACTGTACCCATGCATCTGACAGCTGAGACACTAGCACCAACAGGGGCAACTAGTACTACTAGAGCCATGGCCGGAGAGAGAGACTGGGAGAGTCTGCAAGAACGGGCGCCGTACCTTCCTCCGGATCCTCGACGGCGACCACCTCCGGATCCTCGACCAGGACCAGATCTCTGCACGCGGCGTCGACCTTCTCCCCCGCGCCGCCGCCCTCCACCTCTCGATCCGCCTTCCCCTCCTCCGGCTCTAGTCCCGTCCCCTGCCCTCCAGCCTCCTGCGCCGCTTCCCCCTGTGCCTGTGCCGGCGCAGCCTGCACTGCCTGCTGGTGCTGGGGGTTATCCCCTCCGCCACCGCCCGCCGGGTTCTTGCCCTCCCCCTCCGCCGCCATGGTCGCAGCAAAACGGCTGGCGGCGGCGGACGCGAGGACGGGGGAAAGGTATCTTTGGGCGCGGATCGAGGCGGCGGTGAAGGGAAAGACCGGTGATACGGCGCTCTCGCTTTGACGGGCGTGGGGGCGGGCTAGGGGTGGGGGGAGGGAGTAGGGAGAAGGAAAGGAGAGGGGCGTGCAGAGGGGGAAAAGGTTTGGGTGCCAGGGGCACTGGTGGTTTTATCAGGTGCGGCGTTCGGGGCACGGGAAACGCCCGAACCCAAATTGCTAGGGGCACGCCGGGGGTGGTGGGTCAGAGTATGGCTGCTGGATTTTGCGCATTAAATGGTGGGTGCATTGCAGCACCTGGCATGGGAATTGTATGGTTTTACAGGCTTTCTATTTCTGGAGGGTGTGTGTGTGAATGTGAACTTCAGTTTCTTTTGCTAGTGCAATCAGTCATATTGCGTTAGTCCGTTAGATTAGATTTATTTATTTGTTTGAGTACCAACGGCGAGGATGGAGGCTGTATGGGTTTCTTCGGCCTCTATTTTTTGTTTTTCAGACTGAAACAATTATGCAGAAATTATCTCAACAATTATGGACGATTCTTATTACTGGTAGCTAAACAGAAGTTGGGTGATACTAGTCATGACAAATGTAATGTTTATCGGGTAATTTTTTGTTCCGTGTTTTTCATCAGTTCCGTACTCATAGTATTTATTTATTTATTTTATATGATCATATTTGATTGTTGATTGATGACTATAAATTTGATCATTCTAAAAATATGACACTTTTTTTTGAGACGAAAGAAGAATTATATTAGATCATAACTGAGTACATCATCACATTACAAGCACACAGGAATACACTACGTATATCAAGAACCTAATCATCTAAATTGTACCCACGCTTTGTATAGCCCAAAATCTCAACTCTAAACCTGTATGACGATTCGTATAGACGACCGCACAGACAAACACTCGACAAAAGGCATGAGAAAATGACCTAGCATTATCTCCAGCATTTTGTGGCAGCACACAAACCAATGCTTCTAAGATTATTTGTTTTATATCAGACAAGCAACAAAACATATTTGAATTTATGTAATGCATTTTTTTTATCTTGAACCAAAAGTATAATAAGAGCCATAGCTAGCTTTATTATTCTATCATTGTTGAATTGCTCATGCTTCTTTTTTAGAGCGTGTTTTACGAAGTCCACTCCAGTGCTGCTGCAGATACGGGTTGATTGGACACATTATATTGTGTGAATGTGAAGGATCCGAAGTTTGATCGTGCTCTTGACACTTTGGAAAGGTATCTAACTTCAAATCCTTGATGACCATGTCTTATGATTGGAATGATGAAGTTATTCTACAGTTCTATGCCACTGTTTTGTATGAGCATCCCACATATGAGAAGTATGAGATCATGCATTTTCAGATTAAGGGACATCCCTATTATGTGTCTAATGCTCGCTTAGCTATATTCTTGGTTTTGATTTTGATGATTTGGACAAGCCCAGTTTGCATGGTGGATATGAGACAGGGGTCATTGATCTTTCTTTTTTGCATACACTCGTGCTGCCTCAGCTTCAGATATTTGCACTACCACCAACATGCAGAAGTATTACAGATATATCAATGAATCAATCTCTTGGTTCGTGCTACTCTGACACCCAAGATTGGTGATGCCTCTTCTATTCTATCCTCGATCCGTCTTTTGTTGTTGACTCTCAAGGATGATGACGAGCGGTCCTTCAGTGCTTTTGACTTTTTGTATAGGGAGACCAAGACCACCTATTTGGATCCCAGGGAGTCCTGCACCCATGCTCCTTACATCATGAAGATGATTGAGGTGGTCACCAAGAAGAGTTCCAACAAGGAGATGAGGCACGAGCCCTACAGGCTAGTGAAGATTCTTGTTGATCAGATTAAGAAAAGAGAGGTCGGAAACCTTGCAGGCCACAACCACATGAGTCTTCTTAGTCTAGGAATGGCAACAGGGCGAGATGGGGCCGGGTGGAGAACCCGCACACCCAAACTCGAAACCTGAAACTCAAACCCGACCTAACACCAAACTACCTTTTTGGTGTAAACCCCCACTTGAACCCGAACCCGTCGAGGACCCGAAACCAGTTGGGTCCCCTAAAATCCTACTCGACGAGACAGACACATAGCACTAAAATTTGCTCGCTAAGAAATGAAGTAAAAAATCACACATCCTCTCAAAAAATTGCTCTCTAAAAAAGAACTACACTTGCCCAATAAAACATTGCTACAAAAATGATTTGTTTATGTCTATGGACAAGGCTATGATTTGTGTGGCCGAACCTCAGATAAATCATGTATCCCGTGTGCTTGTGTTCTTGAGATTATATTTCTTGTATTATTTGTTGTGGCGGCCTGATCTACTTTGTGTGTAGGCAATGGAGCAAGCGTAGCTTTGGAATCACTACATATCACTCATCTACGCATGTGGTAAAAACAAGTTTAAATTTGGTTAAGTTGAATTTCATAACCCTAGTTATCTCTCCTTTCACCAGGGGCTAGAAATTCGTTCCTTGCTAGAAATTCTGGACAAGACCAAAATTTCTGATCAGGACCGAAATTTCCAGTACCTAGAAATTTGATCCGCTGCAAAAAGTTTTAAGTTTCTATTCACCTCACTTCTAGGCATTGTGATCCTTTCACTGTTGCTCGACCTTCAACGTTAAGTCAAGAATCAAGCTATTACAAGTTCCTGGTGTTATTACAAGTGTCATTCATCAAAAAGTGTTCAAGATTAATGAGCGCATCATAGTAAGGACACATTTGATCAAAGAAGAGTAGATGCAAGTAGCGTGAATCAATTGAAAGCTGATGAAATTAGTTGCAAAATTAGCTACAAGGAGTTGAAAGGAGTTGCAACCGGTTTGAATTAGTTAAAATCAGTTGCAACCAGTTGAAATTAACTATAGGTAGTTGGAAGAAATTGGAATCAATTAGAAAACTAAAATACCTTCATGCTAAGCTACACATGTAGTATAAGTGGTATATGAAGTACATGTGTACTTAAGTAGCAAGCCGGCCACAACGAGAAATTAGGATTCTTTGGTGAACTAGAAACATACCCCACGCATTGATGTGGGAATTACGAATGGATTCGAATGAAATTAGATTAAATTATTTATATGAAGGAATAAATTGTTATAATTTAGTGGTAGTGGATGATGTGGCATACTAATGATGACAATTAAATGCATGTGATAGTGGACCGTTGAGGTAGGCTGCTTGCATGTTGAGATATACAGCCTGTTCATTTATTGGTTTCAGTCAGGGCTTATCAGCCAGTTAACAGTGTTTTCTTCTCATAATAAATCAGCACCAACCAGGCTTATCAGCCCAGAAACCAACTAGCGAACAGGCTGATAATGTATAGTGGGGTTTAAGATTATAAGATACTAAAAACATACCCATCGCATTGTTGCGGTAACTACTGATTTACAAGGAATTAAACTATTCATACAATTCTTAGGAAGTGAACTAACTATTATAAACTAATGTTAGTGGATAGCACGGCACACTGATGTGAACAACTTAATATATGTTAGTAGATGATGTATCTCGCTGACATGAATATAATAATTGCCTGTGCTAGTGAACTGTAATTGCAAGTCATGGTGGACTACTAAGGTGGACACCTTGCAAGTGACAGTGGATTGCCGAGGTGGACACCTTGCATGTCAAGATAATATTCTAGTGGGGTTTAGGTTATAAAAGATATAGATATAGATATAGATTAGATATCATCTTCATGAAGCATGTGAAATGGACTTCACTATTGGCTTTTGGAGAAATGTAATGGGTTTCATTGACTATTCTTCTCCAAGATAACAAAGGTATCATTGTAATGTGCATGTTCATACATCCCTCGCTAGTATGCAGTTAGTGCACATAGCACACATTTTGTGTTAAGGACATGCATTAAAATGAATTATTTTAAGTTCTAGCATTGCCACTATTACTTCTATGTTTATATGTTCTAGTGGCCGTGTTTAGAATTGTTCATGAGCTAGTGAACCTAAGTACTTGATCAAGTTGGATGGCAATACAAGTGATAAGTAAAACCTCGATAAGATAAATGTTTATGGTGTGTGGAGAAGCTTAGAGAGGGTTCAAATCATGACTTGAAGCTTATGCAATTTAATTAGAGCAAGTCATTGCGAAGAAAGCTCATGAAAACAATCTAGTTCAAGAATAAGACAATAATTCATTTTTTAAGTGGTATCCACGCATTTTAATTGGTATATGGACTTTTGTGCTTTCATAAGTGGTATCTAGATCATCTCAAGGTGGTATCCACAAGTGATCCTCGACTTTGAGTGATGCCCCAAGTTTAAGTTGTGTCACTCATTGATCTCAAGTAATATTCGAGGTCATCCCTCCAAGTGGTATTCATTGTGACTTACAACAATTGCTATCTCATGGTGTCCGTCTCACCTCAAAGCACCTTCCGATAAGTTTCATCGATCAAAGTGATGCATCCTTTGTGAAAATTGATGACAAAGGGATAGAGATTGCACAAAGATATGTGAAGATATGAAAATCGGTGCGAAGGAATGGTGATGCGTAAGTGGACAAGGATATTGAGAGCTTGGACAAAGGGGGAGAAAATGACCAAGATGAAGATGATAAAGGGTAGAAAATGCAAGATTGAAGAACACATGGGGATCCAATTTTTGAACAAAAGAAGCACACAAGTAGGGGGAGCAAGTGTAACACCCCAGTGTTAAGCTTGCATTTTTCACTTGCATTGCATAAGCATAAGTATGATCCACTCATTCATGAGCATAAGCATAAGACTAGCATTTATTTATTCTAGGTTTATCTTCATGAGATGCTTAATTATACATGTATATGCCTTATGGTCATGCTTGGTTAATGCAAGTGGGTGTTGTTTGGTCACCAAAACAACTTAGACATACTTAGAATGAAAAATGGAACCAAGTTTGTATTCATGAGTTGGCCCAAAAATGCTTCTAAGTGATATTTCTACTAGAATTATCTTTATTAAGTTGATTGTTTGACCTATCTTGACCAATTACTTAGAGACCTTGCATGGTCATGGGACCTAAATAAAAGTTGTAGTTTAGGTAATGTAGAACAAACTTTGTTTAACGGGACAGAGCTGAATTAGTGCCTAAGTTGGTCAAATAGGGCTTTCAAAATTCAACTTAATGCTGTTTTGAAACTTGAAATTTTTTCTAAGTCATTGGCTGATTTACAGTTTCGAAGTAGCCCACTTTGGGGATTTTTAGTTTAAAAACCATTTGGAATTTAACAAAACTTCCTTAAGCAAACTTGGAGTACTCGTGTAGCTCTACAAAATGGTGAAACTGGTTTACCAAAATGCACCACGGTTCAGGAGTTTTGAGGGTTGAAAACCAGGTTTCAAACACCTGCATCAGTCATAAAACCGACCTTTGTCACGCATAGTCATGGCCGACCGTGGGTAGGCCACGTGCGCCGACGCCAGCCCGCTCTGTCGAGCCCGAAGGAGGAGAACACAGGTGCCCACACTCTCGCGCGCTCACCCACTCTCTCACTCTACCTCTCTCTCGCCCACGCTCACCAAAACAGAGAAAAGCACAGCGCCACCGCTGTCGTGCCTTCACTAGCCATGCAAGCCATCTATGCCGCACCATCACTCCATTTGTCTCGCCCATAGCTCTACCGAGTTGCACGCTATACCGTCGACCCACTAGCAATGCCCATCAAGCACAGGTAAAGTCCCCTAGAGCTATCGCCATGGCCGCCGAGCTTGAGCTCGTCGTGGCTAGACCACCTCGTGCATGCACCGCTCTCCCTGTCTGCCATTCCATAGTCATGAGATCTAGTAGATGCTGTCTACCGGAGGAAGGATGGGCACAGCACCGCCGTGAACTGGCCGCGCCACTGCTACGCACGTCACCGTGGCCACGGTTGCTCGGTCTCCTTCCTCTCTCACTTTCAAGAGCTAGAGCACCGCCTAGAGATGGTGAAACTCATGGGGAAGACGGATGCATGATGCCATCACCCTGGCTCACCGGAACACCATAGCACCGCCGTCGCGCTCGCATCACCGCGCCGCCATGCATGCGGTCGTGCTTCACTGGCGACTCCTAGGGCCCTAATCCTAACCCTATATCTCTGCTAGACCACCTTGAAGCCGTAGCCGAGCTCGTTTGAGGTCGCCATGGCTGGAGATGGACGAAGCACCGCTGTGACACCTTGCACGTGACCGAACCACACTGTTGCTCCACCGTAGCCCCTAACCCTAACCTGAGTTTCCTTAAGGTTCACTAGAGCCTCCACCGAGCTTAGGTGAGCTCAACATTGTTTGAGACGGCAATAGCACCGCCACACGCCTTCGCCGCCTGCCATGGCCATCATTGAGCTAGCTCCGGTGAGCCCCTTGGTCGACCAACCCATCTAGTAGATGCGCACGGAGGAGGAGAGCACGTTGGTGGTGACCTTACTGTCGGAGACCTCGCCGTCGGCGAGCTACAGTCGGTCAAAGTGCTGCCCCTGCTTCTATGCCGGTGACAGGTAAGGCTGGGTTGACCCCAGGTCCCAGCAGTTAGCTACACTAGGTGCATGTAGCATTAACCGATTTTGATATTAAACTGCACGACCAGTCCTTAAAGTATTAGGTGAGTTTCATGTAGGTCCCCAAACTACAAAATTGCACGTATGCCCTCCTAATGTATTTAAGTGATCTCATCTAGATCCAAAATAGACATAAGGAGGGTTAAAAGTTGACGTGGTCGTCCACGTGGCCACCCACATACCCACACGCTCAAGACATGCTCGCCCAGCCCGCCATGGCCACTGCCAGCAGCGACAGCCTCGTTGCCGGCCACGCTGGCCACGGTGACCCCGACCCGCATCGTGCTCGACCTCCTTGCCCCGTGGCCACCGCACCCTGCCTCGGCGACCCATGCACTTGAGCGCTGCCCCAGTGCCTCCGCGTGCTCCATCGCCTCCATGGCTGACCCTGCCTTGCGTTGCCTGCTGCTACCGTGTTCACGCGTTGCCGCTGACGCTCCTACATGCTCACTACATCTCGATTCCAAACAGCAGAAGTGGCTTCCCCCCGTTGCGTGCTCACTGCATCTCGATTCTAGAGGGAGAAAGACAAGCGCTTTGAACACGACGATGATTGCACCGCCCAGCTCTGTTCCATGTTTTCTACGTGCTGTTTCTCCTCATGGTTTCATCATGCTCGACCGACGACGTCGATTTCATCTACCAAGGTTTCTAGCACGTGAGGCTATCGCTATTGGTGGTGGCTATGGCCTGGCTGGGCGAGCACGCCTTGAGCGCGCGGGTACATGGCTGATCACGTGGACGGCCACGTCAGCTTTTAAATCTTCTTGTGTGTATTTTGACCTAGATGAGATGATCTAAATACGTTAGGGAGCAAGACGTGCGATTTCATAGTTTGGGGACCTAGATAAAATCCGCCCAATACTTTAAGGACCGGCCGTGCAATTTACTCTTTTCTTTAAATGCTTTCTAGATTTTGATGCAAACTTGTAAAATGCATAACTAAATCTAGGAGTGTCCAAATTGAGTGAACCAAATTTTGTTAGCTTCATCTTGATGAGTACTATCGGTTAAAAATATGAAACTTGGTATGTATTACAGTTTTATGCCTTGTTTAAATTATCTTATTTATTCCCATTAACCTTGAAAAATGCATAACTTGAGTTTGGGAGATGCTAAAAACGTGATTCTAATTTTGCTAGTCTTGCATTGACATGCTGGAGCTAAGAAAAATGTTAAACCTACTGTTGGCCTACTTGGAATATAACTTCTTATTTTGGCTTAATTAAATGCTAGTTCTTGTGAAATTAATTGTGGTAGATTGATGTAATTTATGGGCATAAAATAATTTCCACGATGTTTTGGTATTATGAGGAATGTAAGAAAAATAGTAAATCTGTTGCTTAACACTTTTCACTATGCTAAGTATATTTAAGTGGTAATACACCATGTAACTTGCCATTTTTGTAGAGGTTGTTGTACTTGTCTAAATGGCATGAAATTTTAACAAAAGGCTTTTGAGAGCATTATGGGTTGCTATATTTTTTCTAGAATTTATTGAGCATTAGAAGTAGTAGTTCCAGTTTTCATTTAAATTAAATGAATTGACAAAGGCTTATAAAAAATTGGTTTGGGTCCAACCTTTATACTTTTAACATGTTGGGAATATATATAACCTGATGGTGCAATTGGTTGTGCCCAGTTTCAATTTGTTGTATGCACTTAGTTAATTACTGCTCTATAATTCACTTGCATCTAATTTTCTTGGCTTGGTTGCTTTGCATAGACTTAAGGCCTGTTGTTTAGATGCTTAGGCTAATTAAGATAAGTTGTTAGCTGCAGGTTTTAGGTCTCTTACTGATGATGAACAACTTTATCTTAGGTTGCTAGATAGTGGTGAGCGTATGTTTCTTGTACTAGAGAAGAGATATACACCTACTCAGTAAAATTTAGTTAATCATAGTATTACCTTATGAAAGGTCCTAATATGGCTAGAGGGGATGAATAGCCTATTTAAGAATCTACAAGCCAACTAGAGCAATTTGATTAGTACGACAAATAGCGAAATGCAAACTTGCTCTAGCTCTACAAGGGTTGCAATCCACCTATCCAACAATTCTATTAATATGATCACTAGACACACAATTTGCTAAGTCACTACTCACTAAGAGATCTCACACTTGCTACACTAAAGAGCTCTACTAGATGAACTTAACCTACAAAGCAACCTCTTAAATCTAGCTACACTAAAGAGCTTGCTACAACTAGTTTGCGGGAATGTAAATGAGTAAGTAAGGTGATTATACCGCCGCAGTAGAGGAGTGAACCAATCACAAGATGAATACTAACTCAATCACCGGGATAATACCAAAGGGCAAGAGACAACTAATTTTCTCCCGAGGTTCACGTGCTTGCCAACAAGCTATGTCCCCGTTGTGTCAATCAACACTTGGTGGATCGGTGGCAAAGAGGTGTTGCACAAACCTCGTCTATACAATTGGACACCGCAAGAACCTACCCATAAGTGGGGTAACTCAATAACACGAGCAATCTACTAGGATTACCTTTCGGCGCTCCACCGTAGAAGGCACAAGTCTCCTTACAATCATCGAAGATGGCCACAAACAATCACCAACTCATGCTAATCCTCCTCCACTGCACCAAACCATCTAGGTGGTGACAACCACTAAGAGCAATAAGCGAATCCCATAGCGAAACACGAACACCAAGTGCCTCTAGATGCAATCACTCAAGCAATGTACTTGGATTCTCTCCTAATCTCATAAAGATGATGAATCAATGATAGAGATGAGTGGGAGGGCTTTGGCTAAGCTCACAAGGTTGCTATGTCAATGCAAATGGCCAAGAGAGTGAGCTTGAATCGGCCATGTGGCTTAAATAGAGAGCCCCCATGAATAGAGTCGTTGGCTCTTTGTTCACTAAAAATTTAGGGCGACCGGACGCACCGGTCAGATTAGGACCCCAGCGTCCGATCGCGCGATGCACGCCACATGCCCCCTGCTTCAAACGCTGATCACCTAATCTCAACGATCATCAGTACATTTAAGTAGTGACCGAATGAGCTGCTCAAAGTGACCGGACGTAGGACCCCAGCGTCCGGTCGTTTTCTGTAAGGTTCCAGTCATGACCGGATGCGTCTAGTCACGCTCGACCGGACTCACCCAGCGTCTGGTCACCCGCCATTTCCTCTATGCGACGCCACATTAGCACGACCGGATGCTGAACAGTGTTCAACTAGAGTCCGGTCGCCTGTGTCCGGTCAAGAGATCGAGGATGACCTTCACTGCGCGCCACTGACCGGACGCAGACCCAGCGTCCGGACACTGCATGACCAGTGTGGCAGAACTACCTAATCTAATGCCTCATAGGAGTATTTGTCTTCCATTAGACACTCAGCACTGGAGGGAGAACACTAAATTACTCGGTTCCGTCGGGTACACCCCAGGGGAGAACCCAAAAATCTACATTTTTGCCATCAGGATCACAAATGAGAGAATAAACCTTATATCATTCTTTACCATTTCTTACATCACTTGTAGTATAACATCAGAGTATAATATTTATTATTATAACAACATAATGTAATCATGTTATCAGAGTTATGAATAATTTAAAAATGACAGCAGAATATAAACACATGATCAGAATTACAGTAGAAATAAATATCTATTCATAACATGATGAAACATTAATAATTGAACTATGACAATAGATTGTAAGCTTTCATTTATAAAAAACATTTGGTGAGAGTTGTAAGTAAAAACTACGATCGCAGCATAAAGAAAACCCTCTCTGAGCCCACCAGGAGGAATCCACACACAAGAGTCAGCTCTCGCATCCACCTGTCACCTGCAACAGGGGGAATAAAACCCTGAGTACTCAATTCTACTCAGCAAGACTTACCCGACAGGAGAAAAGAAAAGACTCCAAGAATATGCAAGGCTATTTGGCTTGTGGGTTTATTGCATTTGTAGAAAGCATTACTAAGTGTGCGTCCTTATATTCGACTTTTATTAATTGCCACATTGGGTTCATTAACTAACCATTCTATGTAAGCACCTGTACTACTTTCAAGCAGGTGGTGAGCAATCAGAGTTCTCTTTCCATTCCATCTTTCATCTTTTAGTTCTTACTATGATGCTAAACCGTAGACAAGCCGTACTGGATTGCTCGGCGATTCGCGAATTAATGCCCCTAGCTGGGTACCCCAAAAACACATGCTCCACTTATACCTCAGGCACAAGCAGGACCAACCCATCACTCTCCTGTCCTGGGTGTCTAGGTCCCCGTCCAAACTAGGACTCCAAGCCCCCACCCCTGAGTCCTAGACTCTATGCGGTGCAAGGACCTCCTCCACCAAAACAAAACCCTGACAGTCGGTCCGAAAAGAGCCGGATCCGTGACAAGAGAGCAACAAGTCTTCCAAGCAGCTCATACCCAAGTATGTGCTCGGGATAATAAGTCTATGACTTGCCTAGAGCCTTATGCAACGATCGGTCCTTAATTGACACAGAATAGGGGAAAGCAGTGTAACCAAGCCATGCCCCACATCCACGGCGATACAACCTCTTACACCCACCAATACCCAAACCATATCCCTATCTGGTCACTATTTTCCTTTCCACCATTTATATTTTCCAAGTGGTAATATTACGGTAATATATTTCCTATCTCTCATGAGTGACAGGCAATCACTCGACTTCTACCGGAGTCCTATAGCATAAGCATTCTACACGATCCGGTCATACTAGTAAGACTCATAAGATAAAGATATATATGCAAGTGGGTTTCATTCAACCCCTTAAAACTTAATGCATAAATATAATTTAAACTGCAGAAAAGTAGGGGTTATGCACCGGGGCTTGCCTGGGTAAGATATATTAAAAGTTAGTATCTGCATCTTTAGATCATCCACCAGCAACTGAATAGCAAGCCCATCGCATCATCTCCTGGAGAGAATACCATTACACCATCTTTAGGATTCCCAATCATCCTTCAATTGATCCGTTGATCCATCATCGTACCTATATAATATGCAATGCGATGCAAATGCAAATACATAATTAATCGACTACAATCATGACTCGTAAAATACGATTTATGCCACTCGAGTTAACGGGCTAGTTCTAACGACGACCATACTTAGGCTACATATACACGTTGTCGGATAAGGCGTTATTTCCCAACAATAATTTTATATAAACCAAGGTGTCTCTTTGTTTTATTCTATCGATTTAATCATTATTCGCAATAGGACATCATTATCTATTTAGCAAACTAATTATTCTAGAGCTACAAAAATTACAGTGAGTACCTAATATTGCTAGGAGCCTACTGTAAAGATTTTAGATCCAACACTATTAGGAATTTACCATAACAATTCCTATAAGTTTATATTTTATAATGTTAAGTATCCTAAAATTAATTATATAGCTCCCAAAAATATTATCAAACTATGTGAACAAAATACACTATTAGATAGATCATGATTTTAGGAAACTCAACAAAACTGGTTTCACTATTTTTGGACAGCTACATCATTTTATATTGATTTTACAAATTTGTTCCCAGGCTAAATTAGCTAATCGTTTTAGAAATAAAAAGGCCAACGGCCATCAGCCGACTCAACGGCCCGTTCGGCCAGGCCCAGCGGTGAGCGGGCGGTGGCCCAGGCGGGCGCACGACCAGCGACCCGACAACGGTGATAACCGCGCTGGCGGCCTAGGCGCACAGCGCACGGCCCAAGCGCCAGCAGCGGCCCAGCCAGGCAGCATGAGGCCGGCCCAGATGGGCGAACATGGCCCAACATGGCATGGTGACGGTTCATTTTGCGAGAAGACCCCTATATTTTCCTTAAATTACTCTGCGGTACTAACTTACTATTCATGTGAGTCTAGTATTTTGCAATAGAGACCCTGTATAAACTTTTGGCTTGGATCCTTACCCCTTTCCCACCTCCTCCAAAGTAGAGCACAGCAGGGGAGGGGCACGATGACCGGCGGTAGCGGCACGGCGAGGAACGGCTGGCCCGTGATGGCATTGTGGTGCTGCAGAGACGGAACAACGCGGTCACACGGCCCAAGTGCGCTCGCGGGAGGTAGGGCGTCGGTGGTGAGTCGGCATTCGGGGACTGTGGCACGGCAGCTCTGGCGTGGAGCGAGGCGAAGAGGCGTGCTTGCACAACACTGAGTGGGCCGCGCGGTGGCTATGGAACCACGGGCGCGCAGCAGTCCCAAGCGGACCAAGGGGGCACATGTGGGGAAGGGATGACACCGGCGAAGTGCTATGGCAGCCGTGGGGCAATGGAGGAGCATGGCAGCGGATTTGCCGATGGGGCTACATGCGGCTCCGGTGACGGGAGGTGAACGGCGGTGGTCGAGCTCGATGCGGATGGGGATATGCCACGGTGACGATGTGATGGCCTGCTCCAGTGTGGGGTGCTGCGGCGAGACGGCGTAGGAGGTGTGCCACGACGCTGGTAGGGTGGCTTTGGGACGGCGTGGGACACCGGTGGCTCTGGTGACTATGGAACATGGTGGAGCAGTGAACCAGCGTGGACCGTGGGCATACGCGCACTCACGAGGGAGGAAGAAGGGGCAGCTATGGTAGACTGGAGCCACGACATGGCACTATGGGATGTGGCACGGGCAGCGCAGAGCCAAGGGCGCGGGCTCGCTCAGATGCAAGGAGGAGCTAGGCGTCGTGTGGGACCATGCGGCCCTGGCTAGCACGATTGACGGCGAGGCGTAGGAGCAGGCGCTGAAACAGGCAACAGGCAGCGTGGTCAGCAGCCGATGAGTAGCGCTTGAGCTCAGCTCAGAATATCAAGTAGGCACAGAGGCAGAGAGGAACGGCGCAAAGAAGAAAAAGGTGAGGAGACGCGAGCGAGTACGCCAGAGTACGTGGTCCGATCGGCGAATCCAAAAAGGACGATGCTCAGCTTGGAAAAGAAATCGGAGATGGAGACAAACACAGCAAAGAAGGATGGGGAGGATTTGGCTGAACCTGGTAGACCAATAGAGGAGGCAGCAGCAACTCAGAGATGACTCGGCACAGACATGTCGGTGATGGCAACAAACCCGCGTACACGGCAACGTGGGAAGAACAGGGGCAAGGACAAGCAAGGACAGACCACAGATCGATGGGACAACGAAGGCAGACTGCGGTACCATTCCATCGATGATATCTAGCGAGTCCGCGTACATGGCGACGTGGTCCAACAACGTGACACGACGTTAATAATTTGGATACTGGATTTATTCAAAGTAGGGGAGGGATGCACCACCGTACTCAAGCGTCTAGAACGACAGTGAGGCAAGGACAACAGTGACATGGCTTCACCTCAATAACATGTGCTAGAGCACAGACATGAGAGATCAAGCAGCAGCTGAACGTACGGGCCTCGCGTGGCTCTGCTGGTCGCCTGCCTACGCGTGAACTGACTCAACGCAGATGTGAACAGTGATATGTCGTCGACAACTCTAAATCCTATCGACTTCCATCGGTAGACATTTTACGTGATAGCTCATACTCCATACCAAGCCATGGAACAAAATATTAGGGCATTATGCAATTATTTCATGCAAAACAAATCGCCACAAACAACGCTTTAAAATATAATTTCCGATTTTTACCGTTGATGTGAAAAGCTGGGTTTTAAAATTTTAACTTCGATGAACTCATTTACGAAAATTTTTACTTAAGCCTAAATCGCGGTGCTAAACAAGATCGTAACACCAGAGGTGTTACAACCAACCCCCCTTAAAAAGAATCTTATCCCGAGATTCGAAGCAAGAACCAAAAGAGGGGAAATGCGATTACATTTCGTAGATCAGGGATTACACGAAAGATTACACGACTTCGAATTCTAAACCACACGGGGATCTAGGGATACATGGTTAAGAGCAACTTGGTACAACCGAGGCCTACTCCAGGAGTTGAGATAGACGAGGGCAATGGAGAAACAGCAGAAAGATGATTATCCAAAATATGGCGTAGCACCAATAGATCCAGAAACTGTCGACTGAGAAGTAAAACATCGTGAACCTTAAGATTGACTACCCAAAAGGGAACTTGAACTTCTTCAATGAACCAGATCCTTTCTTCTCCTCAGATTACACCATCACCTCAAACTAATGAACCTCGCTTCACAACGTCGACTGGATTTCATAGTTCTGCTGTGAATGTGAGAGGAATGGGAATGAAGAAGAAGAGCAAGGACCAAGGGTATTTTATAGCGGCGAGTGGAGGTGGGGCACAGCACACCAGAAATGGATGCGGTGGGGATGGGATACACAGGCGGTGCATGTTGTGGAGATAAGGTTGGAGACATGGTGCGCTTCCTGCGCAAGCGGCAGAGGAAAAATAAAGGAGAGGAGAGGGGGTCCGCTCGACGAGGTAGGCATGCGGGCGGTCATGTCACCAAAAGAAGAAAGAAAGGAGAGGGAAGGGGGGTTCGGTATGAGGGACGATGGTGCGGGGTAGAGAGCCGATCGGACGCTAGGAAAAGGAAAAATGCATAGTGCACAAGGATGGCGAGTGCGGCACAATGCTGCGGCCACGCGAAAATGGGGCGATAATGGACCCAACACCAATGGTGTTCGCAAGGTACGCAATGAATAACCCGACATGGTCAACTAAACA